>NW_016823206.1:0-837 GCF_001698545.2 Rhinopithecus bieti | reverse complement strand
AAAAGTGTAAATATGTGAGATAATTTCGCACATTACAAAGAAGTTGCTCAGAAAGCTTCTTTCTAGCTTTTATCTGAGGATATTTCCTTAGTCACCATAGGCTTCATTGCAATCTACAATATCCCTTCTTCGTTTTCCCCAAAACAGTGCTACCAAACTGCTACATGAAAGGAATCGTGTAAATTTGTGAGATGAATTAACACATCACAAAGCGGCTTCTCAGAATGCTTCTTTCTAGTTTTGGCTTGACGATATGTCCTTTGTCACCATAAACTTCAAGGCACTCTCAAATATCCCATTGCAGATTCTAAGAAAACAGTGTTAGCAAACTGCTCAAAGAAAAGAACAGTGTAACTCTGTGAGACGAATTCACACATCGCAAAGCAGTTTCTTAGAAAGCTTCTTTCTAGTATTTATCTGAGGATATTTCACTTTTCACTATATGCATCAATGGGCTCCCAAATATAGCTTTGTAGATTTCATGAAAAGAGTGCTAGCAAGATGCTCCATGAAAAGAAAGGTGTAACTCTGTGAGATGAATTCGCACATCACAAAGAACTTCCTCAGAAAGCTTCTTTCAAGTTTTTATCTGTGGATATTTCCTTTATCACCATAGGCTTCAATGTAATCCAAAATATCCCATCTCAGATTCCACAAAAACAGTGCTACAAAACAGATCCATGAAAAGAATGGTGTAACACCATGAGATGAATTAACGCATCAAAAAGTGGTTTTTTACAAAATTTCTTTCTTGTTTTAATCTGAGGATATTGCCTTTTCACTATAGGCTTCAAGGCATTCCCTAATATCCATTTGCAGATTCCAAGAAAAGAGTGT
>NW_016823205.1:50007-57179 GCF_001698545.2 Rhinopithecus bieti | reverse complement strand
TGATATGTCAAGGGCAGTCATATTCAGAGAAAAATGGCGGTTGCTAAAGGCTGGAGGAAAGGAGGAATGGCGAGTTTAAGGTGTAGAGTTTCAGTTTGTGAAGATGAAGAAGTCCTAGAGATGGATGGGGATGTTTGCAAAGCAATGTGAATGTACTTAATGCCACTTAACTGTAAAGTCACTTAAAACGGCACATTCATGTCATATCTATTTTACCGTCAAGAAAAAGTCGGACCCTAATCCTCAAGCTCTCTGCAATGTACATGCCGCACTGTTTTAAGCAGCACCAAAACCATCATCTCTATCTGCAATCCTAAGTCCAATCACAAACCCACGGCATTTCATTTCTTCTGTGCTTTTGAAACGTTTAAAAGGTAACATTGAGATCTGTGAAACCCGCCCAAGGCTACTAACAGCGAGAGGCCACCATCAAGCATAAGAAGTCTGGGGCTGGGGGATTGAAGGAGCCTTGGCTACGCACCGCAAGGCGGTAGCCTGAGCTTGCGAGGGAGGGATACCTGAAAACTCCCCATCGATGGCGAAGAAGTCGGCCTCCTCTATGGCCTGGTACACTTTGTGAAGATTACTCTTAATCTGCGGAGAAACCGAAAAGAGGCTCAGAACCAGTGGCCTGAATTCCTGCTAAGGGGAGAGGGAAGGAGGGCCGAGGAGCTCCTGAGGCTGAGAGCCGGAAGGGAAAAAGTCTCAGAGGTGTGCACCGGGGCGAAGGTAATCAGGTCCTCGAGGGGTGCATGGGCAGCGGGGACAAGCCCCGGGGGGTGCCCGGGCCGGAGAAGGACAAGGCCTCGAGTGGTGCCGGGATTGGAGGAGTAAGTACAAGGACCCTAGGATGCACGGTCGGCAGCGGGACAAGATCCCAAGAGGCGCACCGGCTTAAGGAGGGAAAAGCCCCGAGGGGCTGCCTCAGCCCCACGCCCAGCCAAATAGGCCCGCCATGGTCTCGGCCTAGCAGGCCAGGGGCAACGGGGTGTGGGCAGGCGGGGAGGTGCACGGCGAACACGCACTGTTCCTGATTATCTCCATTCTGCAGAGTGGCCGGTACCCCGGCCCCACACGGGCCCGCGCTCCCCTCAACGGTTCTACTCGCCGAATTCCGCGGCGACCGCGGGCAGTAGCTGAGGCAGCAGCAGCGGAGACTGCAGCCCCAACTTCCGAAAACAGCGCGCGCCTGCTGCGCTTGCGTCAGCGCCTGCGTCGGCGGCGGGGGCGGGGCCAAGGCTGAGCTCCTTTCAGTCCTGACAGGGACAGGGGAGGGGCGTGGCTATCGAAGTCCCCAAGGCGTGACCTAATTTGTGCGGGCATTCACTTTAGTAGAAAAAATGTGCATGTCTCGAAGTCCAGTCAACCAGGAAATACTTATTGCGGTTCTGTGAAATGCTAGCCACTCTTATGGGGTGGAGATACAGCGATGAACAGGAAAACGTGCTCCCTGCCCCACTGTAGCTTGAACTTCGGCTAAAGGGAAATTCAGGCAGGAGTCAAACTTGCCATTTGGTAACACATGAAAATCGCTATTAAGGAAAACAGCCGGGGCGGGCGCGGTGGCTCAAGCCTGTAATCCCAGCACTTTGGGAGGCCGAGACGGGCGGATCACGAGGTCAGGAGATCGAGACCATCCTGGCTAACACGGTGAAACCCCGTCTCTACTAAAAAAATACAAAAAACTAGCCGTGCGCAGTGGCGGGCGCCTGTAGTCCCAGCTACTCGGGAGGCTGAGGCAGGAGAATGGCTTAAACCCAGGAGGCGGAGCTTACAGTGAGCTGAGATCCTGCCACTGCACTCCAGGCTGGGCGGCAGAGCGAGACTCCGTCTCAAAAAAAAAAAAAAAAAAAAAACAGCCGGTGATGTAATAGAGAATAACGGGATCTGGGAGCGGTGGCTCACGCCTGTAAGCCTAGCATTTTGGGAAGCCGAGGCGGGAGGATCTGTTGAGCTGAAGAATTCGAGACCAGCCTGGGCAGCATAGTGAGACCTGTCTCTTAAAAAAAAGAAAAATTAGGCCGGACCGGTGGCTTAACGCCTGTAATCCCAGCACTCTGGGAGGCCAAGGTGGGCGGATCAGGAGGTCATGAGTTCAACACCAGCCTGGCCAACATAGTGAAACCCTGTCTCTACTAAAATTACAAAAATTGGCCGGGCTTGGTGACTCACGCCTGTAATCCTAGCGCTTTGGGAGGCCGAGGCGGGCAGATTACCTGAGATCAGGAGTTCAAGAGCAGCCTGGCCAAAATGGTGAAACCCCATCTCTACTAAAAATACAAAAAATTAGCCGGGTGCAGTGGTGCACGCCTGTAATCCCAGCTACTCCGAAGGCTGAGGCAGGAGAATCGCTTGAGCCCGGGAGATGGAGGTTGCTGTGAGCCAAGATCACGCCACTGCACTCCAGCTTGGGCGACAGAACGAGACTTTCTTTCAAAAAAAAATAAATTAAATTAAATTAAAAGAATAATGGGGGTTGTTACTTAGGTGATCAGGGAAAGCAAAGCTGAGACTCTTAGCTACTGCATTAGCCTCTGGGAATACTATGTCGAGTGCAACATATGAGGCCCGGGACTAATGGAATTGTATGTTGGTTTAGAGTTGCTGTTCTCCAATGCCTAGCACTGGGCTGACACGTAGTAGACGCTCAATAAGCATGGGTTGAATGAATACATTCAAGTTGGTCTTTCACAAAAGCCAACTATGAAAAAGTGTTTAGGGCCAGGTGCGAAGGCCGAGGCAGGCGGATTGCTTGAGGCCGGGAAGGAGCTCGAGACCAGCCTGGGCAACACGGTGAAACCCCGTCTCTACTAAAACACAAAAAATTAGCCTGGCGTGGTGGCACACGCCTGTCGTCCCAGCTACTCTGGAGGCCGAGGCAGGAGAATTGCTTGAACCCGGGAGGCGGAGGTTGCAGTGAGCCAAGATTGTGCCATTGCACTCCAACTTGGGCGACAGAGCGAGACTCCGTCTCCAAAACAAACAAACAAAAAGAAAGTTGATTAGAAGACCTATTTTCAAAATCTATCTGTCACTTATTAGTTCTGGAATGTATTAAACCATCCTAAACCTCAATATCATGGGATTGCATTGAGGCTCAGTGGTGCTAATCAATGTGAACTGGAAGTACCGTATTAATAACTGTATAAATAACTGTTAAATGGGGGCCTGGCGCCATGACTCACACCTGTAATCCCAGCGCTTTCGGGGACTGAGGCAGGAGGATCACCTGAGCCCAGTTGTTCCAGACCAGCCTAGGGAACAGAGCGAGAACATGTCTCTATAAAAATAAAATGAAATTTTAAAATGAGCCAGGCGTGCTTGTGCACGCCTGTAGTCCCAACTATACAGGAGGCTGAGGTGGGAGAATCGCTTGAACCCGGGAGGCGGAGGGTGCAGTGAGCCGAGATCGTGCCACTGTACGTCAGTCTGGAGGGCGATAGAGCGAGACTCTGTCTCAAAAACAAATAACAACAACAAAACAAAACCAGATAATCAGCATAAGTTCTAGACGCTGTGACCTAGACGCTGGGAAGGGGCGAAACGTGGTGATAGGAAAATCATTTCAACCTGTACGAGGTGGCTCACGCCCGTAATCTCAGCACTTTGAAAGGCTGAGGCAGGAGGACCCCTTGAGGCCAGATGTTCAAGAGCAGCCTGGAAAACATAGCAAGACCCCATCTCTACGAAAAAAATATTTTAATAGAAATAAAAGTCATTTAATTCCGATTCTTAACACTGCAAATTGAACTTATAGTCCTGTGATTTTCTACACAAAATGTGAAGGCAAAAAATAACTGTGGAGAGTACAGTGCGGTCTTGTAATATTATTTTAATTTCTAGGCAAAGCTTGTATCCTCCGGATATAAAAACAGCCGCCCAGGAGGAAAAGACACTAACATTCCCGGGTACTTCGTCAGTGGGTGAAAAGGAAGGGGCGGGACTGGCGATGTTACGCATGCGCCCACTTCTTCCAGCTGGGAGTGGCCGCTCTAGGCAGCGGGGAGGTCGCGGGGTTGAGGGAGGTTCTGAAAGGAGAGCGGCTTCTCCTCCAGGGTCGCGGGTCCCGGGCACTCTCCCGGCAGTCCGTCTTGTTACTTCCGGTAGCGAATCCTCTACCTCTTCTTTTGCTCCCGCAGGGGTCCGGGCTGGGAATAATGGCCCGGTTGGCCCGGGACAAGTGGAATGGTAAGCCGCGACACGGCTGGGGTGTGCTGAGGGGGTGACCCGGGCTTGATTTCGGGACGTGACGTGGAAACGGAGCGGGAATCCCTTCTGCGGAGCCTCCCTGGCCGGGTCACAGGAGGTGCGGGGGGCCTCTCCTCACGCACGCAGGCCCGAGTCCTGAACATCCCCACTCCTGGCCGCGGGGTTCGGACCCCAGCTTGGCCAACCGCGCTCTCCCTTCCCGAGAGCCCCACGTCCGCACAGCCGGTCCCTGGGCCTCGCCTGCGTCCTTTCGGGGGTCAGGGTCAGAGCCACTCCCTCCAGGGGCTCCCTAGGGCGGGAAGGAGGAGGTGTCGCTTCCAAAACCGTTGGAGGGGGACGTCGGGGCGTCTGCCCGCCAGGAGCGCTTGCCACACCCTGCAGCAGCCCGAGGCTCCTGATAATCGCCACGCTGAGTTTACGGTCTAATTGGCGAGGCATGTTATTGGCCCAAGGCGGAGCGATTGTGCGCATTCTTTAAAGTAAGGTGACCGAAGCGCGGAAGGGAGAAAGTGAAATCCCAAAGTCACGCTGGGGCCAGGCAAGAACTCCGCTCTTCTGATTCTGCGACTTGCGGCTCGGAAATAATTTGTGCAAAAGAGAATTTTCTTTTTTTCGTTTTTGAGACGGAGTCTCGCTCTGTCGCCCAGGCCTGAGTGCAGTAGAGCGATTTCGGCTCACTGCAACCTCCGCCTCCCGGGTTCAAGCGATTCTCTTGCCTCAGCCTTCTGGGTAGCTGGGATTACGGGCGCTCGCAACCATGCCCGGCTGATTTTTGTATTTTTAGTAGAGACGGGGTTTCACCACGTGGGTCAGACTGGTCTCGAACTCCTGGCCTCAAGTGATCTGCCCGTCTCGGCCTCCCAAAGTGCCGAGATTACAGGCTTGAGCCACCGCGCCCGGCCGGGAATTTTCTTTTATTAAAAAAGCTGGCGGGAGGGGGCGACAAATGAGAGTCAGGTTGTGTCTAAACGGGGATCCTGTTAAACCCTCAACTGTCGCCGTTGGGTGCTCCCCGCCGAAGCCCATTGGTCCGTCCTTTGCAAGGGGTGGTCTTGATGTCACGCTCCAAATCGCCAATAGGAAAGAGCTTTACTCTCTTCCCAGGGCACACCCCCGAGCCGGCACGGACTGCACGTGCTGATGGGATTGTTTTGTTTGTTCTTGTCGCTGCTCTTCTGTCAACATCCAGCCTGGGTATATCCTGACAGATGTGCTCTGCTTTTCCCTGTATCCATACATTTGATGGAAACATTGTATTTCTCCAGGGCAGTTTTGTTTGCTTTTTGGCTCCAGCGTCTGGCAGTGGCACTCAGTAGGTAGCCATCACTGAATAAATGCTGCTGTTGATAATTCTGTTGATAATGCCCATCAGCCACAAAGTAAACTTTGAGTACCTATAGTTTGTCATCTAAACTTCACAACAGGGCGTGGCTCCGCAGCTCACACCTGTAATCCCAGCAGTTTGGAAGGCGGAAGTGGGAGTATCCCTTGAACCCAGGAGAACAGACCAACCTAGGCAACATAGGGAGAGGACGCTGTCTCTTTAAAAAAAAATTTTTAAAGTAAACCTCCCAACAGCCCTTCGAAGTTGACGTGATTATCCTAGACGGATCGGTGGGAAACAGGAAGTTTAGGAAGAATAAATTGGGACCCGATTTGGAACCCAGATCAGTGTCACTCCTAAGACCACACTGGTTCAATTCTACCAGCCTCTCTAAGGAAATTATAGTCCAGGAGATGAGAAAACATACACAAATAAAAGTTATGCTAATGCACAGAGACAAGAAAGATTAATTTGGGTGTTGGGGAGTTAGTCATTAAAGACTTTCAAGTGACAGTTGATTTGGGTCTTTTGAGTTGGATACTTTTGACCCAGCAATGTTGTGAAGCTGTGTTACAGATGAAGGGAACAATGTGAGGATAAGGAAAAATGTCCAAGGCCGAGCACGGTGCCTCACGCCTGTAATCCCTGCACTTTGGGAGGCGGAGGCGGGCAGATTGCTTGAGCTCAGGTGTTCAAGATCAGCTTGGGATACATGGTGAAACCCCATCTCTACTAAAAATACAAAAATTAGCTGGCCGTGGTGGCGGGCGCCTGTAGTTCCAGCTACTCGGAAGGCTGAGACACAAGAATCGTGTGAACCCAGGAGGCAGATGTTGCAGTGAGCCGAGATCATGCCACTGCACTCCAGCCTGGGCGACAGAGTGAGACTCAGTCTCAAAACAATAAAATAAAAGACTGAAAACAAACAAAACCCAATAGTTAAGGTGTGGGTAACTTGGTAACTGCCCATAGTTTTTGATAGCGATCTGAGTTACTGAACATCTGCAGAGTGTAGTATGTAGTACGGGATGGGTCCTCGAATATATGCCACAAGAAATGAAAGCGGGCAGGCTACAGCGAGAGCCAGGATAGCCTTCTCAGCCCGCCCTCATCTTATTCAACACCACCCAAGGCAATAAATCACACAGGGCTTTAAGGTCTAGGCAGCAAGTTAGCATCTAGAGGAGCTAGTCACCTTTGCTCTACTGGTTTCTGACCCTGTCCAGAAAAAAAATCTAGTTGGAGTTTGAAAATGCAACATTTTATACAGTAAGTGACTGTAAATGCGTCTCTCTTTTTTTTTTAAGATGGGGTCCCACACTCAGCTAATTTTTATATTCTTAGTAGAGACAGGGTTTCACCATATTGGCCAGGTTGGTCTCGAACTCCTGACCTCTTTATCCACCTGACTCGGCCTCCCAAAGTGGTGGGATTACAGGTGTGAGCCACCGTGCCTGGCCTAATGTTTCTCTTTTTTTTTTTTTAATTTTTATTTTATTATTATTATACTTTAAGTTCTAGGGTACATGTGCATAACGTGCAGGTTTGTTACATATGTATACTTGTGCCATGTTGGTGTGCTGCACCCATCAACTTGTCAGCACCCATCAACTCGTCATTTACATCAGGTATAACTCCC
>NW_016823205.1:31362-48723 GCF_001698545.2 Rhinopithecus bieti | reverse complement strand
AAAAAAAAAAAAAAAACAAACAAAAAATAAAAAAATAAAAAAAATAAAATAAAATAAAACATAGCTCTGCCCTTTACTAGTCAGGCCTCCATTTTTTTGGATTTAAAGATAATTATACTTTGTCAGTTAGGCATGTCTTTGGGAAAACATAGAGAAGGTCATGTTGATTATTTATCTTGGAATTGTCCAAATCGTCAGAGATTATGATGTTGGTTTCCTGTCAGTTGTGCCAACAATGACAAGTAATGACCTGATATGAAATCAAGAGAGAGGAAAGCTCTGGTCAGGCACAGTGCCTCACACCTGTAACCCCAGCATTTTGGGAGGTCGAGGTAGGTGGATTGCTTGAGTTTAGGAGTTCGAGATCAGCCTGGGCAACGTGGCAAAATCCCATCTCTGCAAAAAATTAGCCAGGCGTGGTGGCACATACCTGTAGTCCAGGCTACATAAGAGGCTGAGGCAGGAGGATCACCTGAGCCTGGGGAGGTCGAGGCTACAGTGAGCCATGATCTCACCACTGCACTCCAGCCTGGGCAACAGAGTGAGACCTAGCTCCAAAAAAAAAAAAAAAAAAGAAGAAGAAGAAGAGAGAGAGGAAAGCTCTAAGTTGACAGAACTCCTAAAACCAAGCTGCCTAGAAACAGCCATACACCCATTAGTACACTTGGAAGAAGGCATCACATTATGGGACAGGGGATGAAAGCTCGGGGGTGAGGCAGGTAACAGAAATGAAAAGGACAGGTGGGAGAGGAATGTGGCAAGCTGATGCTGGCACGCCTGGGCTGCTGAGTTCATTGGCTCGAGCTGATCTTGTCATGCACGATGCGATTCCAGTGTTGCCAGATCTCTGGGGTTTTCTTTTTTTTTTTCAGGAGAAGCCAGAAATCTAGATTTTTATGTCATCAAATTTTTTTTTTGTAAATGCTGGCACCACATTTAACTCAGAAAAGGGAGGAAAAAACACCAGGTGAAGGAAAGCCTCCCTGCAGGCCAGATGTTGCCCCAATAGGGCTGTGGCTGCTGGTGGTGAGACTATTCCAGGACACAGAAGATGGATGATCATGATAATAATGGTGCATCACCATGGTGAGGCTTACCTGCTTCCTTATAACCACTGCAAGAGGCAGAAGTGTGTCGCACACTAAGACCCTCTTATCCCGATAGATCAACAGTAGCTCTTAACCTCCTCTGGGAGTTGGCCCCTTCTGAGAGCCTAATAAATCCTGTAGACTGCCTTCCAGAAACATGCACATACCATACACAAACACAGGCGTGGCATGGAATTCAGACCTCCCGAGGCATCTCTCCAGACTCCAGTTGAAGACCCAGCTTTTTATTTAGAAACCTCAGCTCTTCAGAATGACACAGTGCCTATGGGAATTCCTGAGGTTTTGCTGTACTCTTCAGTTCTATGGTGTTCAGTCTATGGTTTTAAACTTGTGTGTTTGCTGTTTTGTAGATTTTCCCAAACCCAGTCATTCTTCCCATTTGTTTTTGAACTAAGTAATTATTGCTTCTCAGCCTTTGGCTAAGATCAACTAAACTGGGTAATTAGCAGTTATAATATCCTAAACACAAGTGTATGCATATGAACGGAGCACCAGGGGTAGGAATAGAATGATTCTCCTCCCTGCAATCCTGTCCACATCTGCCCCTACCTCCTTGTCTTTGGAGCCTTTGAGATGGAGAAAACAGTGAAGAGAAGAGTAGCTGAGAGCTGCTTCTAATGCCTGCAGCCTGCTGCTGAGAGCTAGCCACGTGTCCAGAGAACAACTGTAAACATCCTTAGGAGCTGGAGGCCTTCTCAAAGAGGCCTTGCATTATAGCCAGTGCAGGAGGGTGTGTTTACCCAAGTCAGAACACCACAGCTTCTAACTTTGGTGTTGGAACTAGATTTTATCACTTAGTTCCACTGGTGCAGTGGCTCACGCCTGTAATCCCAGCACTTTGGGAGGCCAAGGCGGGCGGATCACGAGGTCAGGAGATCGAGACCATCCTGGCTAACGTGGTGAAACGCCGTCTCTACTAAAAAATACGAAAAAATTAGCCAGGCATGGTGGCGGGCGCCTGTAGTCACAGCTACTCTGGAAGCTGAGGCAGGAGAATAGGAGAATGGCGTGAACCTGGGAGGCGGAGCTTGCAGTGAGCCCAGATCAAGCCACTGCACTCCAGCCTGGGCGACAGAGCGAGACTCTGTCTCAAAAAAAAAAAAAAAAAAAAGAGGCACTTCCCTCCTTTAAAAGTACTGCTTTGTAAAATTTGTGTAAATAACCAAAATATATACGGGCAAGTATTATAACAGAAAATATCTTTTGATTTTGTTTGTGGATGTAGACTCTTTGTTAGCTTTTGCTTTTTGAATTTAGGGAGAAATGAAACTAGCAAAACTCTTAAGAAGTAATCAAAGTAAAGTAATCAAAGTCCATGCAGTTAAAGGGAATTACAAAACAGAGCTAATGGTGACCTCAGTTTCGCAAGATGTGACTTATAAAATACACCTTTAATGTTATATGTGATTTGTTTTCTCTCATGAGAAATAAACTTGCAGATTCGGTAGGCAACTGCTGATATATTCTAGTTCTCTCTTTTTTTTTTTTTTAAACGGAGACGGAGTTTCTCTCTTTTTGCCGAGGTTGTAGTGCAATGACGTGATCTCAGCTCACCACAACCCCCGCCTCCTGGGTTCAAGCGATTCTCCTGCCTCAGCCTCCCAAGTAGCTAGGACTATAGGTGTGCACCGCCATGCCTGATTAATGTTTTTTTGTATTGTTTTAGAAATGAGGTTTCGCCATGTTGGCCAGGCTGGTCCTGAATTCCTGACCTCAGGCGATCTGCCTGTCTTGGCCTCCCAAAGTGCTGGAATTACAGACGTGAGCCACCATGCCCGGCCTATTCTAGTTCTTAGAAGGCTAATTTGGTCAGGTGCAGTGGTTCAAGCTTGTAGTGCTAAGCACTCATGGAGGCTGAGGCAGGAGAATCACTTGTACCCAGTTCAAGACCAGCCTGGGCAACATGGCGAAATTCCACCTCTATAAAAAAGTAGCTAGGTGTAGTGGTGTGTGCCTCTAGTCCCAGCTACTGGGAAGGCTGAGTAAGAGGATCACCTGAGCCTGGGAAGTCAAGGCTGCAGTGAGCTATGATCGCCCCACTGTACACTGCACTCTGGCCTGGGCAAAACAAGTGAGACCCTCTTCCATAGCCCCCCAAAAAAGGCTAATTTGTGAGAGATTAATTAATTAATTTTTTTTTTTTTTTTTGAGACAGAATCTCACTCTATCACCCAGGCTTGAGTGCAATGGCACGATCTCGGCTCACTGCAACCTCTGCCACCCAGGTTCAAGCCATTCTGCTGCCATAGCCTCCCGAGTAGCTGGGATTACAGGCACACACCACCACACCTGGCTAATTTTTGTACTTTTAGTAGAGATGGGGTTTTGTTATGTTGGCCAGGCTGGTCTGGAACTCCTGACCTCAGGTGATCTACCCACCTCTGCTTCCCAAAGTGCTGGGATTACAGACATGAGTCACCACACCCTGCCAAAAGAGATTAATTTCTATATGTTATTTGTAATTTCTGTGCAGATGACTCTGAAATTCATACCTTTAGCCTTGTTTTTTTTCCCAATTACAGTTTTGTGTCTCCAGCTTCTCACTAGACGTTTCCACCTGGATGTCTTATTACCTCAAACACAGCATTTCTGAAATTCAACTTACATTCTTTCCGAGATTGGCACTGAGATTTGTTTTCGGGGATGCAGTTTCTCTCAGAAGTAGAGTTTTTCTTCCCTTGTTCTGAAATCTAACCAGCATCTCTTTTTTTGTTTGTTTGTCTGTTTTTTGTTGAGATGTCATCCTGCACTGTTGCCCAGGCTGGAGTGCAATGGCGCGATCTCAGCTCAGTGCAACCTCCGCCTCCAAGGTTCCAACAATTCTCCTGCCTCAGCCTCCTGAGTAGCTGGGATTACAAGTGCCCGCCACCACGCCCAGCTAATTTTTGTATTTTTAGTAGAGATGGGGTTTCACCACGTTGACCAGGCTGGTCTCGAACTTCTGGCCTTGTGCTCCACTGCCTCTGCCTCCTAAAGTGCTGGTATTACAGGCATGAGCCACCACACCCGGCCCTAACCAGCATCTTTGATCATTCTTTTTCTCTAGTCACTGAAGCCTATACATTATTTTCTTAACGTCTCTCAGATTTAGCCCTTTCTTTGCATTTTCTCTTCTGCCATCCTACCCCCAGAAGTGATAACACCTGCTTTATTTTGTTTGTTTAGTTAATTGTTTTTTGTTTTGAGGCAGAGTCTCACTCTGTTGCCCAGGCTAGAGTGCAGTGGCACAATCTGAGCTCACTGCAACCTCCACCTCCCAGGGTCAAGCGATTCTCCTACCTCAGCCTCCCAAGTAGCTGAAATTACAGGCGTGCGCCACCACGTCCAGCTAATTTTTGTACTTTTAGTAGAGACAGGGTTTCACCCCACTGGCCAGACTGGTCTCAAACTCCTGACCTCGTGATCCGCCTGCCTCAGCCTCCCCAAGTGCTGAGATTACAGGTGTGAGCCACCGTGTCCAGCCTGATTTCTAACTTATCTGTAAATGTTCTCCCTGCTTCCAGCCTATCACTCATTCGTGATGAGATTTAGCATCACCAAGCCCAACTTTGCTGATCTTATTGCCTCTGAAACTTCTCTGTGCTCCTGTCTCCCTTCTGACTACCTCTGATCAACCTGGCATGCAAGACCCTGTGTCAGCCGTGCGTCTCCAGCTGTCTCTCCTTGCTCAGTGCAAACACCAGGACAGTGCCCAAGCCAGCCCTCGCCCTCTCACAGTCCTCACTCAGAAGTCTCTGTGTCTTTGTCTTTCTTTTGTTTGTTTTTGTTTTGGAGTTGGGGTCTCACTCCGTCACCCAGGCTGGAGTACAGTGACAGGATCTCAGCGCACTGAAACCTCCATCTTCCAGACCCAAGCAGTCCTCCCACCTCAGCCTCCACAGTAGCTTGGCCCGTAGGCACATGCCACCATGCCTGGCGAATTTTTTTTTTTTTTTTTTTTTTTTTGGAATTTTTGGCAGAGGCAGGGTTTTGCCATGTTGCCCAGGCTGGTCTCCAACTCCTGAACCCAGGCAGTCTGCCTGCCACGGCCTCCCAAAGTACTAGGATTAAGCCACTATACCCGGCTGTCTCTATCCTTTCCTCGGACACCGATTCCACCAGCTCATAGGAGATGCTTAATGGATATTAATGGTTTGATTGTCCTCTCCTAGGTTAATGCTCTCCATATGGTCATTGTTTCATCAGCATTAGTAGAATAAAGGAACTACTTTAACGAAATCCTCCTTTTTTTCGAAAAACCTATATAAGATCTCCCACTTCTGTAACAATGTGAAGAGGCTGTCCAAAAGAAAACACTTAGAAGTTTTTTAAATGTTCCTAAACATAAAATGATTGGTTATCAGAAATAATCTGGAATTTGTTGAGAACATTTGTTTACACTCTTTCTCTTCCAAAAAAAAAAAAAAACCAGTTTTTTCATGCCTGTAATCGCAGCACTTTGGGAGGCTAAGACGGGCAGATCACGAGGTCAGGAGATCCAGACCATCCTAGCTAACACAGTGAAACTCTGTCTTTACTAAAAATACAAAATGTAGCTGGGCATGGTGGCAGGCGCCTGTAGTACCAGCTACTCAGGAGGCTGAGGCAGGAGAATGGTGTGAACCCAGGAGGCGGAGCTAGCAGTGAGCTGAGATCGCGCCATTGCACTCCAGCCTGGGCAATAGAGCAAGACTCCGTCTCAAAAAAAAAAAAAGTTTTTTGCCAAGCGTGGTGGTTCCCTTCTGTAATCCCAGCACTTTGGGAGCCTGAGGCGAGCAGATCACTTGAGGTCAGGAGTTCGAGATAAGTCTGGCCAGCATGGTGAAACCCTATGTTTTTTTTTTTTCTTAAACGGAGTCTTCCTCTTGTCACCCAGGCTGGAGTGCAATGGTGCAATCTCAGCTCACTGCAACCTCTGCCTCCCGGGTTCAAGCAGTTCTTTTACCCCAGCCTTCTAATTAGCTGGGATTACAGGCACCTGCCACCACGCCTGGCTTATTTTTTGTATGTGAAATCCTGTCTTTACTAAAAATACAAAAATGAGCTGTGCATGGCAGCAGGTACCTGTAATCCTTGCTACTAGAGAGGCTGAGATGGTAAAGTCACTTGAACCTGAGAGGCAGAGGTTGCAATAAGCCCTGATCGTGCCACTGCACTCGACCCTGGATGACAGAGCAAGACCCTGTCTCAAAAAAAAATGAAAAGAAAAAGAATGGTTTTTTGTTGTTTTGTTAGAGATGGGGACTTGCTCTGTTGGCCAGGCTGCTGTTCAGTTGTTCAGTCATAGTTCATTGTAACCTCCAACTCCTGGGCTCAAGCAGTCCTCCCAAGTAGATGGGACTACAGACATGCGCCACCACAGCCGGCTAACTTTTTTAAAAATCTTATTGTAAAGACAGGGTCTCACCGTGTTGCCCAGGCTGCTCTCAAACTTCTGGCCTCAAGTGATCCTCCCACTCAGCCTACCAATATGCTGAGATTACAGGCATGAGCCACTGGGCCCAGCCTAAAAGAACGGTTTTTGAAGGGGTTATGTGGAAGATCGCTCCCATCCTTTTTTTTTTTTTGAGCTGAAGTTTCACTCTGTCACCCAGGCTGAAGTGCAGTGATCAGATCTCTGCTCACTGCAACTGCCCCCTCCCGGGATCAAGCAATTCTCCTGCATCAGTTTCCCAAGTAGCTGGGACTGCAGGCACCTGTCACCACACTCGGCTACTTTTTATATTTTTAGTAGAGACAGAGGGTTTCACCATGTTTGCCAGGCTGGTCTCAAACTCCTGACCTCAGGTGATCTGCCTGCCTCAGCCTCCCAAAGTGCTGGGATTACAGGCATGAGCCACCACACCCGGCCGATTGCTCCCATCTTTACGATCGATCATCTTTTACTGTGAATAAATTTATTAGTTATATTTTTAAAATTTATGTTTATCTTATCTTGACCTAATTATCTTTTTATTGCTTGGATGAGTAATCTCCATTCCACTCTTAACATGGGGCATAAAATGTAACTGTGTTTATTCCCTGAGTTGAAGCTCTCCCACTATGTTTGGCCACAAGTAATACAATATATATTTTTACAACTGTATTATGGTTTTTACAATTATTATACAAATCACACGTTTCCATTAAAAAACAACTTGACAAATGCAGGGAAAAAAAAAAGTCACTCATGACCCTCCTCCATTAAATACACCTACTACTAACTCTTTATCTTCTGGTCTCTATTTCTAGATTTACTTATTTAAAATATGGTATTTTTATGTAGTATGTAACATTTTATACCCTATAAAGGGTGATAAAATTCTCTGATCACTGTATTTTAAAAATGAAGTGAATTGGGCCAGGCTCGGTTGTTCATACCTATAATCCCATAGCACTTTGGGAAGCCAAGGCGGGCAGATCGCCTGAAGTCAGGAGTTCGAGACCAACATGGGGAAACCCTGTCTCGACTAAAAACACAAAATTAGCCGGATGTGGTGGTGCATGCCTGTAATCCCAGCTACTCAGGAGGCTGAGACAGGAGAATCACGTGAACCCCAGGAGGCAGAGGTTGCAGTGAGCTGAGATTGCGCTATTGTACTCCAGCCTGGGCAACAAGAGTGAAACTCTGTCTCAAAAAATAAAATAAAAAATAAAATAAAATAAAAAGTGAATTGTTAACCATTTATGGTAGACTTACCATGTGCCAGGCTCTGTACTAGGCACTTGACTAGAATTCTCTTATTTAATGCTGCAAAACTCCCAGTGTGGTTAAGTGCTATCATTGTCCCTCATCTATACAGTGAGCAAGCTGAGCCTCACTGCTGGTAAATGGCAGAGGTGGGGTGAGAACCCAGGCAGCCCAGCCATGAGACCTGTGTTCCTAACCACTGTTCCTCCAGAGCGTGAAGCATGAGCCCTTCCCTGTGTGGCCAGTGTGGGCGGTGGAGAGCAATTTTCATTCTTTTCCTTCACAATAGCAAGATTGAGAAACTCACCAGAAATAGTGTGAATAATCATTTCTATAGCCCGTATTTACACCTTACAAATTATGAGCCACTTTCCTTCACTGTCTCTAATCCTCACAAGAAATCTTGATGGTTTGTGTACTGTGACCACCATTTCACAGTTGAGTAAACTTGATCAGAGAGCTCGAGTAACTTCTGCAGAGTCACAGAGCTAGTGACTTGGGGGAGTTAAGAGTCTAACTCCAAGATCTTCTGTCATACTACTTCTCAATTAAAAAAATTTTAAAAATATCTTCTAAAACCTAGATTAAAACAAGAAGAGAATGGTCCTTTGTCATTTGCATATTAGTAATGTTAGCATTTCTGTGGCACCAAGCTGACGGGATCCAGAGTGCATGAGATGCGTTTTGGTGTTGATCTGGGGGGGGAAGGGTATATTGAGCCTTGGCAGATTTGGCCTGGCACAGCTGGAAAACAAGGCTTCACTCACTTCTTGGAATTGCTCACATTAGAGCCTCTGAAATCAAGTATGTATAAAATAATGATTGCCTAATGAGAAGGCAGATTTGTGTGCACAAAAAGTGTTATTTATAGGAAGCATATCTGTTGTTACCAACCCCAGACATTTTACCAGGCCAAGAAGCTGGTTTATTTAAAATCATAGACCTGAAAAGGTCTTTGGGAATTTAATTGAGACCAGGCATAGTAGGTCACACCTGTAATCCCAGCACTTTGATAGGCCAAGACTGGCAGATCACTCGAGGTCAGGAGTTCGAGACCAGCCTAGCCAATATGGTGAAAACCCGCCTCTACTAAAGATACAAAAATTAAAGCCAGATGTGGTGGCTCATATCTATAATCCCAGCACTTTGGGAGGCTGAAGAGGGTGGATACCTAAGGTCAGGAGTTCAAGGCCAGCCTGGCCAACATGGCAAAAACCCATCTCTACTAAAAATACAAAAGTTAGCTGGGCCCAATGGCACGCACCTGTAATCCCAGCTACTTGGGAGGCCAAGGCAGAACTGCTTGAACCTGGCAGGCAGAGGTTGATATGAGCCAAGATTGCACCACCGCACTCCAGCCTGGGTGACAGTGAGACTTCGTCTCAAAAAAAAAAGGAAATTTAATTGAGAACACCAAGATCAGGGAAATTTCATTTTCTAAGGAAGTTAGTGAAGGAGAATGATCCAGAAATGTCTGCCCACATCATTTGAGTCTATTGAACCTTCCACTACACATATCATTTTGCTTTACTACTTTTGAAAAGTATAACAAATAGGCCAGAAAGAAATTCATTGCTGATTATGTGGTTTATGGTATGTGTATTTCAATAAATCAAATTTGTCACATTTAAAAATTAGATTTCCAGCCTGGACAACGTGGCAAAACCGCATCTCTACTAAAAATACAAAAAATTACCTGGGCGTAGTGGTGCACATCTGTAGTCCCAGCTACTCAGGAGGGTGAGGTGGAAGGATCAGCTGAGCCTGGGAAGTCGAGGCTGCAGTGAGCTGTGATTCTGCCACTGGACTCCAGCCTTGTTGAGAATGAATGAATTAATAAAAGTTAGAGCTTTAGTATTACAACTCCTTTACAATTTGTCTAGAAGGTTTTCTGGTCTTTATCAGAAAGCCTCCCTGCCCCCCACTCCCCCCAAAAAAATTAGGCTGGGCGTAGTGGCTCATGCCTGTAATCTTAGCACTTTGGGAGGCCAAGGCAGGTGGATCACGAGGTCAGGAGATCAAGACCGTCCTGGCTAACATGGTGAAACCCAATCTCTACTAAAAAATACAAAAAATTAGCCAGATGTGGTGACTTGCACCTGTAGTCCCAGTACTGGGGAGGCTGAGGCAGGAGAATTGCTTGAACCCAGGAGGTGATGGTTGCAGTGAGCCGAGATCACGCCACTGCACTCCGTCCTGGGCCAGAGAGCAAGACTCTATCTCAAAAAAAAAAAATTAGGGCTTCAATAGAATGGCAATAGTTTTTTGTTTGTTTGTTTTTGAGACAGAGTGTAGCTCTTTCGCCTAGGCTGAAGGGCAGTGACGCGATCTAGGCTCACTGCAAACTCTGCCTCCCAGGTTCATGCCATTCTCCTGCCTCAACCTCCCTAGTAGCTGGGACTACAGGTGCCTACCACCAGGCCCAGCTAATTTTTTGCATTTTTAGTAGAGACAGGGTTTCACCATGTCAGCCAGGATGGTCTCGAACTCCTGACCTTGTGATCCGCCCGCCTCGGCCTCCCAAAGTGCTGGGATTACAGGCATGAGCCACCGCGCCCGGCTAGAATGGCAATACTTTTATATTAACTACTTTTCAAACAACTACTATTTGCCTTATTTTTGTCACTGTCTCTTTTTTGTTTTTTTTCTAGATTAATGATGTTTTGCAGCAGTTTTCTACGTCTGAAATTTTTTATGTCTCTGGAACCCAGAATTTATTAAGAGATGGAGGAACCTCCGAAAAACTATCTGAACACAATGGACCTTGAGAAAGACGAACCTCTCAAAAGCACCGGCCCTCAGATTTCTGTTAGTGAATTTTCTTGCCACTGCTGCTATGACATCCTGGTTAACCCCACCACCTTGAACTGTGGGCACAGCTTCTGCCGTCACTGCCTTGCTTTGTGGTGGACATCTTCAAAGAAAACAGAATGTCCAGAATGCAGAGAAAAATGGGAAGGTTTCCCGAAAGTCAATATTCTCCTCAGGTAATGCTCAGCCTGTATTGGTAGCACAGATAGCCCATGAAATGTGGTTTCTCTCTTTGTTTTTTTTTTTTTTTTTTTTTTAAACAGAGATGGGGTCTCGCTATGTTGCCCAGGCTGGTCTCAAACTCCTGACCTCAAGTGATCCTCCCACTTCAGCCTCCCAAAGTGCTGGGATTACAGGTGTGAGCCACCACATCCGGCCAATGGGCTTTCTCTTAATGAGAACAGCAGTGTTTGAAAGGTTGCACACTTGGAATCCACCTCCTTGGGGTCATAGTGGATCTTCTGGAATATGAGTCAGGGAGCTCAAGGAACTGGAAATCCAGATTATCTTCCTCATAGGTGACCATGACTTTTTAAATTATTTATTATGAATGAAGGAAGGAAAGAAGGTCTGGTTAGCCGACCATTGCTGGTAATCCTGTCATAAAGCCCAGACCAGTGGCTCACGCCTGTAATCCCAACACTTTTGGAGGCTAAGGCAGGAACGTTGTTTGACGCCAGAAATTTAGAACCAACCTGGACAACACAGTGAGTCCTTATCTCTACAGAAAGTTTTAAAAGTTAGCCAGGTGTGGTGGCACTTGCCTGTGCTATGCCCAGCTATGCCAGTGGGTGAGATGGGAGGATTGCTTGAGCCTGGGAGTTCGAGGCTGCAGTGAGCTCACACCACTACACTCCAGCCTGGGCAACACAGCAAGACCCTGTCTCAAAAATAAAAAAGGAAAGAAAGCAAATGGTATAACTGTACAATTGTGAATAACTGGTTTGTTGCTGATTTTAATAATCTTTAAATAACCCCAGTTCCAGTTATCACATTAATAGAGTTTCTCATGTGTAGCAACATAGTGCCAAAGCCACCTTTCAGATAGCTTGTTATTTTCTGCTTCCTTGGTTCATAGTGTACCTGTGAAGGCTCTGAGGCTTAAATCCTCTTCCCCCTTCTATTGTCTTAGCAATGTGTGTGCCCTTCTTGATTTCAACAGAGTACTAGAAAGTTCCATAAGGCCGGGTGCAGTGGCTCACGCCTGTAATCCCAGCACTTTGGGAGGCCGAGACAAGCGGATCACAAGGTCAGGAGATCGAGACCATCCCGGCTAACACGGTGAAACCCCGTCTCTACTAAAAATACAAAAAATTAGCCGGGCGTGGTGGCAGGTGCCTGGCAGTTACTCGGGAGACTGAGGCAGGAGAATGGCGTGAACCCAGGAGGTGGAGCTTGCAGTGAGCCGAGATCACGCCACTGCACTCCAGCCTGGGCAACAGAGCGAGACTCCGTTTCAAAAAAAAGAAGAAAGTTCCATGAACCCAATCTTTTCTTTTTCACAAAAAATGTGTTTACACTTTGCTCTTACCTGTCAGTCTTACTTTAGCTGAAGGTTAAATTTAATCTGAAATTAAAGGAGGGTTCTTTGTGTATAACTGAAAATTTAGAAAGTTCCCTACAATTTAAGCTGGTCTTTCTCTTATAACTGAATTTTGCTTTTTTCCCTTCTTATAAACTGATTTTAATAATATAAGATACATATATACATTGTTTCATATATATATGAAATATTTATATATTCATTGGTTATGTTCTTTGAACAAAGTCTCACTCTGTCGCCCAGGCTGGAGTGCAGTGGTGTGACCTTGGCTCACTGCAACCTCCACCTCCTAGGTTCAAGCGATTCTCCTTCCTCAGCCTCCGGAGTAGCTGGGATTACAGGCGCCTGCTACTAGGCCCAGCTAATTTATTGGGTTTTTTTTGGTTTGCTTTTTCAGATGGAGTTTCGCTCTTTTCCAGGCTGGAGTGCAATGGCGTAATCTTGACTCACCACAACCTCTCCCTCCCGGGTTCAAGCGATTCTCCTGCCTCAGCTTCCCTAGTAGCTGGGATTACAGGAACCTGCCACACGCCCAAGTAATTTTATATTTTTAGTAGAGATGGGGTTTCCCCATGTTGGTGAGGCTAGTCTCAAACTCCTTCCGTCAGGTGATCCGCGCGCCTTGGCCTCCCAAAGTGCTGGGATTATAGGCGTGAGCCACCGCGCCTGGCAAATGTTTGTATTTTCAGTAGAGACAGGGTTTCATGATTTTGGCCAGGCTGGTCTCGAACTCCTGACCTCACCCGTCTTGGCCTCCCAAAGTGCTGGGATTACAGGCATGAACCACTGCTTAAAAATACTTTTAAACATACATGCATGTGCCAGGCTGGGCACGGTGGCTCACACCTGCAATCCCAGTACCTTGGGAGGGCTGAGGCAGGCAGATCTCATGAGGCCAGGAGTTTAAGACCAGCCTGGCCAACATGACCAAAAATACAAAATTAGCCTGGTGTAATGGCGCATGCCTATAATCCCAGCTACTCAGGAGGCTGAGACATGAAAATCACTTGAAGGACGTGGAGGTTGCAGTAAGCTGAGATCAGGACACTGCGTTCCAGCCTGGGTGACAGAGCAAGACTTTGTCTCAAAAAAAAAAAGTGCCAAGAGAAAATGCAAGTATTTTCTACCTCATTGATGTGCTGTCTGCATGGTTCTGCAGTTTACTATTTTAAATCAACTAGTAAACGTATATCATCAGGTTGGTGCAAAAGTAATTGTGGTTTTTACCATTGAAAGTAATGGTAGGCTGGGTGCAGTGGCTCATGCCTGTAATCCTAGCACTTTGGGAGGCCGAGGTGGACAGATTGCCTGAGCTCAGGAGTTCGATACCAGCCTGGGCAACATAGTGAAAACCCATCTGTACTAAAAATAAAAAATTATCTGGGCGTGGTGGTGCGCACCAGTGAGCCAAGATTGCGCCACTGTACTCCAGCCCCAGCCTGGGCAACAGAGTAAGACTCCGTCTCATTAAAAAAAAAAAAAAGAAAGAAAGTAATGGTAAACAACCTAATAGATTGTTTCAATTTTTTTGCTTTTACCCACAGGACTATAGTATATTTCTTGTCAATTCTCCTAGGGTAACTATATATCATTAAATATTGACTATCAGGGTTTTTTTGGCCTCTAAACATTATATTTAGTCAAACAACTGTCTTAATTTTTTTTTTCTATTCTCCATAGGGATGCCATTGAAAAGTTATTTCCCGATGCCATTAGAATGAGATTTGAAGACATTCAGCAGAATAATGATATAGTCCAAAGCCTTGCAGCCTTTCAGAAATATGGGAATGATCAGATTCCTTTAGCTCCTAACACAGGCCGGGCGAATCAGCAGAGGGGAGGGGGATTCTTTTCCGGTGTGCTCACAGCTTTAACTGGAGTGGCAGTAAGTCGATCACTGTGTTCCTCTGTGCCCCTCACACCTCACCCCCCAAACCCTGATTTCCCCTGAAGTCAGTTCTATTGAAATCACTTAAATAATTGATGATGTGACTGCATGTAATTACTGTGTACATTGAAATCTGCTGGGTTCTATGATTTCTTCAGGAATGTTGCTTACTCCGGTAGATCAGATCATAGTACCTAGTAAATGGAGAAAGGTGGTAGAACTGGAATTCAAGACCATGTCTGCCTTGGTAATACAATCTTTTTTTGTCTTTTTTTTTTTTTTTTTTGAGACGGAGTCTTGCTCTGTCGCCGGGGCTGGAGTGCAGTGGCCGGATCTCAGCTCACGGCAAGCTCCGCCTCCCGGGTTCACGCCATTCTCCTGCCTCAGCCTCCCGAGTAGCTGGGACTACAGGCGCCCGCCACCTCGCCCGGCTAGTTTTTTGTATTTTAGTAGAGACGGGGTTTCACCAGGTTAGCCAGGATGGTCTCAATCTCCTGACCTCGTGATCTGCCCGTCTCGGCTTCCCAAAGTGCTGGGATTACAGGCTTGAGCCACCGCGCCCGGCTTTTTTTTTTTTTTGAGATGGACTCTTGCCCTGTCGCCCAGGCTGGAGTGCAGTGGTGCGATCTAGGTAAAAGCTTTCTTTTAGGGAGGTGAAAATGTACTAACACCAGCTGTGGTGATGATTACAGATATTTGTGAACACATTAAAAACCATGGATTGTGCACTTCAAATGTGTGAATTTTATGTGGATGATCTCTCTCTTTTTTTTTTTTTTTTTTAATTGAAGTTTTGCCCTGTTGCCTAGGCTAGAGTGCAGTGGCATGATCTCGGCTCACTGCAGCCTCCACCTCCCGGATTCAAGTGATTGTCCTGCCTCAGCTTCCTGAGTAGCTGGGATTACAGGCTTGTTCCACCGCAACAGGCTACTTTTTGTATGATTAGTAGAGATGGGGTTTCACCATGTTGGCCAGGCTGTCCTGGAACTCCTGACCTCAAGTGATCCGCCCGCCTCAGACTCCCCAAGTGCTGGGATTATAGGTGTGAGCTACCACGCCTCGCCTTCCTTGGTAATACAATCTTAAGAACCCATCAGTTTACTAACTTCAAATGTGGAGACTATTTTCTTTCAAAGTTCTATGTGTAAAAAATCGAAATGCGTTTCCAGTAGAAAAGGCACAAGTCAGATATGTTGAGCAAGTTGATGGAGTCAAGGCACCACCTGCTCCCAGGTGCCTGAGATGAATCGTGTTCTTGCCTCTGTGCCCTCACTGCCCGGCAATCAGCAGAGAGAGGCACCCAAGGAGAGCTGTGCTCCCCAGCTCTCTGTGGCAGTGGCGTTTCCCTGCTTCTGTGTACAGACTCCACACCATTCCCTATGAGCTCAACCTCTTCCTTTTCCTGCCTCCCACCCACATCTTTAGAAACTGGCATCTCTGCCTCTCCGTGGTCTAAAGTCCCTGTCACTCTTCCGCAGGTGGTCCTGCTTGTCTATCACTGGAGCAGCAGGGAATCTGAACACGACCTCCTGGTCCACAAGGCTGTGGCCAAATGGACGGCGGAAGAAGTTGTCCTCTGGCTGGAGCAGCTGGGCCCTTGGGCCTCTCTTTACAGGGAAAGGTTTTTATCTGAACAAGTAAATGGAAGGTGAGGAGCAAAGCCTTCTGACACACCATGGACATTTTAGAAAACAGCTTTATGGAGATGTAATCCAGGCTAGGCGCAGTGGCTCACACCTGTATTCCCAGCAGTTTGGGAGGCCGAGGCGGATGGATCATTTGAGGTCAGTAGTTTGAGACCAGCCTGACCAATACGATGAAACCCCATCTCTACTAAAAATATTTTTAAAAATTAGCCGGGCGTGGTAGTGCACACCTGTCATCCCCATCTATTCGGGAGGCTGAGACAGGAGAATCACTTGAACCTAAGAGGTGGAGGTTGCAGTGAGCCAAGATCATGCCACTGCACTCCAGCCTAGGCAACAGGGCAAGACATCATCTCAGAAAAAAAAGAGAGGTGTACAATCCACATAAAATTCACACATTTGAATTGCAGAATCCATGGTTTTTAATGTGTTCACAAATAGTGTAATTATCACCACAGCTGATTTTAGAACATTTTCATCACCCTAAAAGAAAGCTTTTACCCTTTAGTCAACCCTCCTTTCTCCCCAACCCCCAGCCCGTGGAAACCATTCTACTTTCTGTCTCTACAGATGTGTCTATTCTGGACTTTTCATGTGCGCGGATTCATACAGCGTCTGGTGTTTGTGTCTGGCTTTTTCACTTAGCATAATTTTCTTTCAGGGTTTACCCACGACATGCCATGTGTCAGTACTTCATTCCTTTTTATGGCTGAATAATAATTCTACTGTAAGAGTATACCGTATTTTATTCAGCCATTCATTCGTTGCTGGACATTTGGGTTGATTCCATTTTTTGGCTATTATGAATAATGATGCTATGATCGTTCACGTGCAGATTCTTGCATGAACATGTATTTTCAATACTGTCTTGGAGTGGAATGACTGAGTCATAGGGTAAGTCTATTCTGACTCTATGTTTAACTATCAAACTATTTTCCACAGCAGCTATACCGTGTAATGTCCAGGTCATTTAAATTTCTTTGTTGCTTCCAGATTATAAAATTGTGTAAGGAAAAATTCTCTCTAATCACAAGAATAAACACAGAAGACTTTTGTGACCAAATGTATGGGGTTCTCCCACACACACCCAACAGCAGCCACCAGCTGGATGTCCTCTAATTCAGTTCCCACACTGACTACCCAGAGATACTGTCAGATCCCACAGGGTGAGGGCTCTGCCCCCAAGATTGCCCCTGACTAATTCTAGTCACAAATCCAGGCTTCCAGAGTTTCTGACCCACCAGCTTCAAGTTGGAGTTCCCATGATTCCCTCTTTGGGTTCAAATTAATTTGCAGGAGCAGCTCACAGAACTCAAGGAAATGTGTAACTTTCACTGGTTTATTATAAAGGATATTGCAAAAGATACAGATGAAGAGACACTTAGGGCGAGGTGTGGGGGAAAGGGCACAGAGCTTCCATGCTCTCCATGGGTGCGCTCCCCCCAGGAAGCGCACATGCTCAGCTGTCCAGAAGCTCACTGAATCCTGTCCCCTTGAGTATTTTGTTTTTGTTTTTTCAGACAGGGTCTCACTCTGTAGCCCAGGCTGGAGTGCAGTGGCACAACCTCTACTCACTGCAAACTCTGCCACTCGGGCTCAAGGAGTCCTCCTGCCTCAGCCTCCCAAGTAGCTGGGACTACAGGCGCGTGCCACCACGTCCAGCTAATTTTGTAATTTTTATTTTTATTTTTTTTAAGAGCCAGGTTCTCACTATG
>NW_016823205.1:20541-28263 GCF_001698545.2 Rhinopithecus bieti | reverse complement strand
GTGTCCCCTATTTTTTTTTTTTTTTTTTTTTTTTTTTTTTTTTGAGATGCAGTCTCACTCTTCGCCTGGGCGGGAGGCTGGAGTGCAGTGGCGAGATCTTAGCTCACTGCAACCTCCGCCTCCCAGGTTCAAGCAATTCTCATGCCTCAGCCTCCCAAGTACCTGGGATTACAGGTGTGCGTTAATTTTTGTACTTTTAATAGAGACGTGGTTTTACCATGTTGGCCAGGCTGGTGTTAAACACCTGATTTCAGGTGATCTGCCAGCCTCAGCCTCCCAAAGAGCTGGGATTATAGGCATGAGCCACCGCGTCCAGCGAAAGCGAGTTTTCTGATCTACAAAAGCAGCAAAATGCTACCTACCCTGAATGATTGTTATACGGATCAGTGATGACTTATGAAAGTATTTACAGATGGTCACTGGTAAATAGTAAGCATTCAATTATTTGCTGCTATTGATGTTGTTAAATGTGAAATGTCTCAAGCCTACAGTATTTATGTTGATAAGATGGAACTCTTGAGTGTAGAGAGTTTGTTCCAGTATATAATCGCAAAATAAATCTCCTCCTATCCCTCCACAGGTTGCTTTTAACTTTGACAGAGGAAGAATTTTCCAAGACGCCATACACCATAGAAAACAGCAGCCACAGGAGAGCCATCCTCATGGAGCTAGAACGTGTCAAAGCATTAGGCATGAAGCCCCCCCAGAATCTCTGGGAATATAAGGTGAACACTTTAATGGGTTTTTTTTTTTTTTGTAGTTTTTTTTTTTCTTTTTTTTTGCTTTTATTTTATATTTTGTTAATTTGTTTTTTAATTTCAGGATTTTCTTTTTTATTTTTGATTGTTTATTTACTTATTTATTTATTTTATTTTGAGACACAGTCCTGCTCTGTCGCCCAGGCTGGAGTGCAGTGGCACAATCTCAGCTCAGTGCAACCTCTGCCTCCCAGGTTCAAGTGATTCTCCTACCTGAGCCTCCAGAGTAGCTGGGATTACCCCACCCAGCTAATTCTTTCTTTCCTTCCTTCCTTCCTTCCTTCCTTCCTTCCTTCCTTCCTCCCTCCCTCCCTCCCTCCCTCCCTCCCTCCCTTCCTTCCCTTTTCTTTCTTTTGTTTTGTTTTCTTTGTTTCTGGCTCACTGCAACCTCCACCTCCCAGGTTCAAGAGATTCTCCTGCCTCAGCCTCAGGAGCAGCTGGGATTACAGTTACACGTGACCACGCCCAACTAATGTTTATGTTTCTAGTAGAGATGGGGTTGCAGGATGTTGGCCAGGCTGATCTCAAACTCCTGACCTCAGGTGATCCGCCCATCTCCTGACCTCAGCTTCCCAAAGTGCCGGGATTACAGGCGTGAGCCACTGCGCACAGCCTGTTTTACAAACAAATAAGGAAAGAGATGCTTATGTGTTTTGGGGACCTTGAATTGTTAGAATATCACTGGACGACAATTTGTCAATAACATTTCAGTTTAAACCGCATCTGCTCTTTAAGCCAGCATTTTACTCCTTTGCACTTGGAATGGAGGCAGTACAGCATGGTGATCAAGAGTGAGGCTCTGGGCTGGGTGCAGTGGCTCACAACTGTAATCCCAGCACTTTGGGAGGCCGAGGCAGGGGGGATGACCTGAGGTCAGCAGTTTGAGATCAGCCTGACCAACGTGGTGAAACCCTATCTGTACTAAAATCACAAAAATTAGCTGGGTGTGGTGGCGCACGCCTGTAGGTCCATTTACTTGGAGGCAGGAGAAATGCTTCAACCTGGGAGGTTGAGGCTGCAGTAGCCAAGATCACACCGCTGCGCTGCAGCCTGGAGGACAGAGCAAGACTCCATCTCAAAAAAAAAAAAAAAAAAAAAAAACAAAGAACAGAAACAAAAAGAGTAATGCTGTGGGCTGGGCATGATGGTTCACAACTATAATGCTAGTACTTTGGAAGGCTGAGGTGAGAGGATTGCTTGAGCCCAGGAGTTCAAGACTAGCCTGGGTAACATGGGAAGACCCCATCTCTACAAAAAGTACACACACAAAAAAAATTGGTTGAGTGTGGTGGTGCCAGCCATTTGCGAGGCTGAGGCTGCAGTAAACCATGATCAAGCCACTGCACTCCAGCCTGGGCGACAGAGTGAGACCCTGTTTCAGAAAAAAAGTAAGGCCCTGGCACTAGCCTGCCTGGGCCAGCTCCTTCAAGACACACCACCTGTTGGAACACCAGCAAGTACCTGCGCCTCTCCTTGCCTGTTTCCTCCTGGGTAAATAACCTTAGAGGGTCATTGTGTGACTCCAATATTTGATTAACAGAAAGTCATTAAAGAAGTTATTCACTGTAGCATTGTTGGTAATTGCAGGGAGTAGAAAACAACCTAAGTACCCCTCATTAGGAACAAGCTGAATAAATAAGGCACACCCATGTGGGCAGCCACTGGAAAAGGGGACAAAGACTTTGTGTTCATAAGGAACGTTGGGCCAGGCACAGTGGCTCGAGCCTGTAATACCAGCACTTTGGGAGGATGAGGTGGGTGGATTACTTGAGGCCAGGAGTTCCAGACCAGACTGACCAACATGGTGAAACCCTGTCTTACTAAAAATACAAAAATTAGCGAGGTGTGGTGGTGGGTGCCTATAATCTCAGCTACTCAGGAGGCTACGGCAGGAGAATTGCTTGAACTCAGGAGGCGGAGGTTGCAGTGAGCTGAGATGGTATCACTGCACTCCAGCCTGAGTGACAGAGTGAGACACTGTCTCAAAAGAAAAAAAAAAATGCTTGTTTACTATGTGCATGTATTACCTTAATAACTAGTTTCAAATATCGTAAAGAATACATGTGGAGTTCCTGAAATAGAATGTTTGTTATTTTTTGTGTTACTGGTTTTTTGTTTTGTTTTGTTTTGTTTTTTGAAACGGAGTCTTGCTCTGTCGCCCAGGCTGGAGTGCAGTGGCGCGATCTCAGCTCACTGCAAGCTCCACCTCCCGGGTTCACGCCATTCTCCTGCCTCAGCCTCCCAAGTAGCTGGGACTACAGGTGCCTGCCACCAAACCTGGCTAATTTTTGTATTTTTAGTAGAGACGGAGTTTCACTGTGTTAGCCGGGATGGTCTCCATCTCCTGACCTCATGATCCACCCGCCTTGGCCTCCCAAAGTGCTGGGATTACAGGCGTGAGCCACTGCACCTGGCCTGTTTTTGTTTTTTTGAGGCAGAGTCTCACTGTTGCCCAGACTGGAGTGCAATGGTGTGACATTAGCTCACTACAACCTCCGCCTTCCAGGTTCAAGCGATTCTCATACAGCCTCCAGAGTAGCTAGGAATACATGCACGTGCCACCATGCCGGGCTAACTTTGTATTTTTAATAGAGACAGGGTTTTACCATGTTGGCCAGGCTAGGCTTGAACTCCTGACCTCAGGTGATCCGCCCTCGTCAGCCTCCCAAAGTGCTGGGATTACAGGCGTGAGCCACCATGCCCAGCCAAGCTGCCATATTTTTCATAGGTAAATATTTCAGCATTAATCTCTTAAAAAAAAAAAAAAAAAAATTTTTGTAAAGGAGTCTCACTGTGTTGCCCAGGCTGGTCTCAAATTCCTGGTCAAGCAATCCTTCTACCTCAGCCTCCCAAGTAGCTGGGACTACAGGCAAAGGCTACTGAAGCAGCTACATTGTCTGGGGTAAAAAAACCGGGGTTTGTCATCTTGCACCAGGAAAATTTAGGACACATACACACAAGAGGAGTTGAGCAGAGGTTTAATAGGCAAAAGTAAGAGAAAGGAAAACAGCTCTGTCTCTAGTGTGAGAGAGGGGACTTCTAAGAGGAAAAGACTGGTGGGCAGCAGATGCGCTGGAATTTTTCGTCAGGTTTGAGGAGGCGGTGTCTGGTTTACATAGGGCTCACAGATTAGTTCGACCAGGTATGATGTTTCCGTAGTAGGAAGGGTGGCCACCCCACCCTAATCTTATTATGCAAATGAACTTTCTGTCACCTTGGCTGGTGCTATCTTGTCTGCTCCTTACTGTACTGTACCTGTGGCTGACAAAGAGAAGGGAAGATGGAGCCGCTATCTTGAACATGATTGATCTAACTGCCGGCATCTATGTTTGCAGTTCCATTTTGTAGGCTGCTGTTTGTTAGAAAGGAAAATGATTTGAGGCTGCTTTTCATTAAAAGGAAAACCTTACTGAGGACTCCGGTACCCTCACTATCTGCCTGAGTAATTTCTTCTTAACTCCTGTATCACTACCATGTCCTGCTTGAAAAGTAAAGACTTTTTAAATGACGAAATTACAATATCACCATTGTACACCCCTCCACCAATGAATAGTAATTCTGAATTTTTTTTTTTTTTTTTTTTGAGATGGAGTTTTGCTCTTGTCGCCCAGGCTGGAGTGCAATGGCACAATCTCAGCTCACTGCAAATTCCGCCTCCTGGGTTCAAGCGATTCCCCTCCCGTCCTGAGTAGCTGGGATTACAGGTGTGCGCCTCCATGCCCAGCTAATTTTTTGTATTTTTAGTAGAGATGGGATTTCACCATGTTGGCCAGGCTGATCTCAAATTGCTGACCTCAGGTGATCCACCCGCCTCGGCCTCCCAAAGTGCTGGGATTACAGGCATGAGCCACTGCACCCGGCCAATTCTCTGATATTATTAAATAACTTGTCAACTTTCAAATATCTCACTTTTTCTTCAAAGTGGATTTGTTGCAATTGGGGTCCAAACAAGGTCTGTCTTTAGTTCTTATGTCTCTTAAGTCTCTTAGTTTATGGATTCTCTCTTCCTCTGTTTGTTACCCCACATTTATTTCAACAAAGAAACTAGATCATTTTGTCGCATAGACTGTTCCACATTTTGAATTTAGCTGATTTTCAGTCACCTAGCAGGCCCCTCTGCCCCCCTACCTATCCAGAAATCTGGTAGTTAGATCTAGAGACTTACTTCAGTTCAGGGTTGCCAAAGCCAGGTTTGGCAAGACTGTTTCATAGGTGGTGGTGGTGGTTTGTTTCATTAAGAGGCTCATAACGTCCAGTGTTCTCTTTAACAGATGGCAGCAGCCCTGTGATCATGATTGGTTAGATCTGTCATTAGGGTTACAAACCAGTGATAATAAATCACTGCTTCTTCATTGCTTCTTCATTTAGTAGCTGAAATAAATCTTTAAGAAAAGAAATTTTTCCTCATCCTTTGATTACCCTGAATATAGTTTGTACTAGAAAGGCAGGTTAAATGCTTGATGCTTTCCTTTTATTTGTCAGTTTCAGAATAGTGACCTGGTTCACTACTGTCTACTAAAGGTGGCCACTTTCTTTCTTCAGGATCGTAAGCGGGATTTTAGCATTCTTGATGTGTTTCAGTATATTTTAATGATTATACTTGTTGATGCTCAAGTTATCCTTTTTTGAGTAGGAGCCTCCTCAAATTATTTTCTGAGTTTTTTGTTTTTTGTTTTTTTAATTTAACTTTTTAATTGAGGTAGAATGTACTTGCTAGTGAGCCCTCTTTTAAGAGATGGGGCCGGGTGTGGTGGCTCATGACTGTAATCCCAGCACTTTGGGAGGCAGAGGTGGGCAGATCACCTGAGGTCAGGACGGAGTTCCAGATTAGCCTGACCAACATAGTGAAACCTCGTCTGTACTAAAAATACAAAAATTAGCTGGGTGTGGTGGTGCGCGCCTGTAATCCCAGCGTGCACCACCACACCTCAGAAGACTGAAGCAAGAGAATTGCTTGAACCCAGGAGGCAGAGGTTTCAGTGAACCATTGCACTCCAGCCTGGGCGACAGAGTGAGACTCCATCTCAAAAAAAAAAAAAAAAAAAAGATGGGTCTTGCTCTGTCACCCAGGCTGGAGTGCAGTAGCACGATCATGACTCACTGCAGCCTCAAACTCCTGGGCTCCAGTGATCCTCCCATCTCAGCCTCTCTAGCAGCTGGGATTACAGGCACACACCACCATGCCTGACTGATTTTTTTTTTTTTTTAAATAGAAATGAGGTCTCATTTTGTTTCCCAGGCTTGTCTCAGACTCGTAGCTTCAAGCAGTCCTCCCACCTTGGCCTCCCAAAGTGCTTTTATTACAGGCATAAGCCACCATGCCTGACCTTAGTTCTTTTGATGTGACCTCATTGGTGTTTGATAGTTTCCCTTCTCATGTGTCAAGATGGTCAGGTTAGTCCTGTACCTTTCTTGCCCCAGACTTGGAAATCTGCCATTTCACTAGTTGGATCTTTTCTTAAAATCTTTAGATTTTCTTAAAATCACTTTAGAAAATATCAGATATAAACAAAAATAAAGGGACAAATGTATTTAGAGCCAGTTTCAGTGATGACTAACTCATGGCCATTCCTACTTCCTTACTACCCCTCTACTTACACCCCAAACCCGGGATTATTTTAAAGCATACCCCAACATCATCTTACTCCACCCCTAAATACTGTAGTATGCATTTCTTTCTTCTTCTTCTTTTTTTTTTTTTTTTTGATACCAAGTCTCGCTCTATCACCCAGGCTGGAGTGCAGTGGCACAATCTCTGCTCAATGCAACATCCACCTCCCAGTTTCAAGAAATTCTCCTGCCTCAGCCTTCTGAGTAGCTGGGACTATAAGTGCCCACCACCATGCCTGGCTAATTTTTGTATTTTTAGTAGAGACAGGGTTTTGCCATGTTAGCCAGGCTGGTCTCGAACTCCTAACCTCAAGTCATCCACCCGCCTGAACCTCCCAAAGTGCTGGGATTATGGGTGTGATCCACCACACCCGGCCTGTAGTATGCAATTTTTATTTATTTATTTATTTTTGAGATGGAGTCTCGCTCTGTCGCCAGGATGGAGTGCAGTGGCGTGATCTTGCCTCACTGCAACCTCCACCTCCCGGATTCAAGCGATTCTCCTGCCTCAGCCTCCTGAGTAGCTGGGACTACAGGTGCCCACCACCACGCCTGGCTAATTTTTTTTGTATTTTTAGTAGAGACGGGTTTCACTATGTTGGTCAGGCTGGTCTCGAACTCTTGACCTCAAGCAATCTGCCTGCCTCAGCCTCCCTAAGTGCTGGGATTACATGTGTGAGCTGTCACGCCCGGCAGTGTTGAATGTTTTAACAGGTTTTGTTGAGGTAAAATTGATATACACCTACTTAAAGTGTATGATGTGATAAGTTTTAACATATGCACACCCATGAAACCATCACCACAATGAAGATGGGGAACATCTCAGTCACTCCCAGAAGTTTCCTCCTGTCCCTGTTAAGCCCTCCCTCCCAGCCCTCCCAATTCCAACAAGGATGCAGTGATCTCCACTGGGCACTGGGGATTTAATTTGCATTTTTCATTTAATTTGCATTCACATGCTTATTTGCCATCTTTATATCTTCTGTGGTAAAGTGCTCATTTTATTTTGATGCTACTAAGAATCAAATAAATTGAATTTTTTTTTTTTTTTTGAGATGGAGTTTTGTTCTTGTCACCCAGGCTGGAGTGCAATGGCAAGATCTCAGCTCACTGCAACCTCTGCCTCCTGGGTTTAAGTGATTGTCCTGTCTCAGCCTCCCGGGTAGCTAGGATTACAGGCGCTTGCCACCACGCCCACCTAATTTTTGTGTTTTTAGTAGAGACGGGGTTTTATCATATTGGTCAGGCTGGTCTCGAACTCCTGACCTCAGGTGATCCACCTACCTTGGCCTCCCAAAGTGCTGGGATTACAGGTGTGAGCCGCTGCACCCAGCCTTTTTTTTTTTTTTTAAGA
>NW_016823205.1:6732-19872 GCF_001698545.2 Rhinopithecus bieti | reverse complement strand
AAAAAAAAAAAAAAAAAAAAAGAATCTGCTGTAACCATAGATTTCACTGGTTTCACTATTATACTCAATGCAGTACTAAACATCTTGTATATAAAGTCTGTATTTCAGATTCTTTGCAGTAAGTGGTGCCCACTTACAGAGTGATTGAATTAAACAATTTTAAAACTCTGATACCTTTTCAGAGTTAAAAGGCTATATTCTGCAAGGAGGGTGCAAGAGTATGCTTTTCAACCCTCCCCCAGCTATAGCTAGAGATTGGATCTTTTTTTTTGAGCTGGAATATCTCTCTGTTCCATAGACTGGAGTGCAGTGGCGCAATCTCGGCACATTGCAACCTCCACCTCCCGGGTTCAAGTGATTCTCCAGCCTCAGCCTCCCAAGTAGCTGGGACTACAGGGCATGCGCCACTACGGCCAACTAATTTTTGTATTTTTAGTAGAGACAGCATTTCACCATGTTGGCCAGGCTGGTCTCAAATTGCTAACCTCAAGTGATCTTCCCACCTCAGCCTCCCGAAGTGTTGGGATTTACAGGCGTGAGCCACCATGCCCCGCCAAGATCGGATCTTTATACAATGTAACCCAAAATGTGGATCACTTGACCTCTTCTTGCCATTCATGCATTGTATGTACCATGCAAAAAGGCTGATGGCAACAAGCTAGAGATGGGAAGGGGCGTGGGTGGGCAGCTGGCCGCTATGGTTGTAATGTGGCCCTGTACTCTTCTCCTCTGCAGGCTGTGAACCCAGGCAGGTCTCTGTTCTTGCTGTATGCCCTCAAGAGCTCCCCCAGGCTGGGTCTGCTCTACCTGTACCTGTTTGACTACACTGACACCTTCCTACCCTTCATCCACACCATCTGTCCTCTGCAAGAAGACAGCTCTGGGGAGGACATCGTCACCAAGCTTCTGGTAGGTCTGCACAGTGCCTGGAATAAAATTATTCCCCCATTGAGTTATTTGCAGAGATTGCTACCCACCATGGGTGCCATGTTTCTTCAGTTTGACCCATGAACTCCTTCAGAATGTCTGGTAAGTCATTTGAGAGTAATATCCTTTGCTTTGCTTCTCTTGAGGCCAGTCCTGACCTGTTCATATCAAGTCACATGGATAGAGGAGTCATCAAGTATGATCCACACCCATAAATAATAAAACAATTTTGAAATCTCCAGAGATCCTTTTTTTTCCCCCAAAGATCCTTGTAAACACTACAATCAAGTGTCTGGCTAACTGGTTTCAGCCTTGAATATAGTTTGAAGCCTGCTAATCAGATCCCTTGCACATTCCTCCTCTAATTACCCAGTCTCCACTTGCTGTTTACCGCACCAGACTGGCTGTGCAGAGACCCTGACCTTTAATTTTATTTATTGATTGATTGTTGGAGGTAGGGTCTCACTCTTTCTCCCAGGCTGGAGTGCAGTAGCACAACCACAGCTCACTGCAGCCTCGACCTCCTGGGCTCAAGCGATCCTCACAACTCAGCCTCCCAAGTAGCTGGGACTACAGACGAGCACCACCACCCAGCTAATTTTTGCATTTTTTGCAGAGACAGGGTTTCACCATGTTGCCCAGCCTGGTCTTGAACTACTCAATTCAAACCATCCTCCCACCTCGCCCTCCCAAAGTGTTGAGATTATAGGCATGAGCCACTGCACCTGGCACCCAGCCCTTCAATTTTAACGAGCTCCAACACCCTCTGCTTGTTCATCAGGCTAATTTTTTATCTGCTAATATCTGTAATTGGAAAGCTTTTCCTCCTGCTACCACAAAATTTACCTTTTTTCGGAGGGAGGAGGGAGTGTTTGTAATTTTCCCACAAACTACCATTTTTCTACCATAGCTGATGTTGAATTTAGGAAATGGTTCAAGCTACCCATGCAGTGATGGGAGAATAAAACACTGGTTAATTTAAATTTATTTCTGTTTATTCATAATTCATGCTTAGATTTGTATTTCTGAGCTTCCATAATTATGTGACAAGCATTTCATTTCAACCTTTTTGCTAACATTTACTTAGAGATTAATTATGGCTGGGCACAGTGGTTCACGCCTATAATCCAAGCACTTTGGGAGGCAGAGGCAGGTGAATCACCTGAGGTCAGGAGTTTCAAGACCAGCCTGGCCAACATGACAAAACCCCGTCTCTACTAAAAATACAAAAATTAGCCAGGCGTGGTGGTGTATGCCTTTAATCCCAGCTACTCAGGAGGCTGAGACAGGAGAATCACTTGAACCCAGTAGGTGGAGGCTGCAGTGAGCCGAGATAGCACCACTGCATTCCAGCCTGGGTGACAGATTAAGACTCTGTCTCAAAAAAAAAAAAAAAAAAGGACTAATTATTACAAGATGAGTTGATGGATGGAAATTTCATTTTAGATTGTTGGATGTGTGTGTGTGTTGTAATCAATGTAGAACTCACTGTGATCATCACAATTTCTTTTTTTTTTTTTTTTTCTGAGATGGAGTCTCCCTCTGTCACCCAGGATGGAGTGCAGTAGTGTGATCTCAACTCATTGCAACCTCCACGTCCCGGGTTCAAGTGATTCTCCTGCCTCAGCCTCTAGAGTAGTTGGGACTACAGGTGCACAGCACCACACCTGGCCAATTTTTGTGTTTTTAGTAGAGATGGGGCTTCACCATGTTGGCCAGCCTGGTCTTAAACGCCTGACCTCAGGTGATCCACCCACCTAGGCTTCCCAAAGTGCTGGGATTACAGGTGTGAGCCACCGTGCCCAGCCTGGTCATCACAATATTTTGTGTAAAAGTCAGTCCTCATGACTTTTTGCATCTGTGTGTTATTTTTCAAGGATCTTAAGGAGCCTACGTGGAAGCAGTGGAGAGAGTTCCTGGTCAAATACTCCTTCCTTCCATACCAGCTGATTGCCGAGTTTGCTTGGGACTGGCTGGAGGTCCATTACTGGACATCACGGTTTCTCATCATCAATGCTATGTTACTGTCAGTTCTGGAATTATTCTCCTTTTGGAGAATCTGGTCGAGAAGTGAACTGAAGTAAGTATATTTTAATGGTTGTCACAACTGGGGATGGGAAAGAAATACCAAGTAAGGGAAAGATCTTTTTATTTCTCACACTTGAAATAAATCCTCTGTCCACCCAGACCCTTCAGACTCTGCTTTGAGAAACCCAGCTTAAGCAGTGAATAGGACAATTACCTTCTGTTTTGCGGGTGGAGATTGTGGTGCTCATTGTTAAAAGTATTTTCCTATATGTCTTTATGCAATAATATACCATTTAATTTCAGGGGGAGGGGGTCAAATGATTTTAATAATCAAGGAATAAGCAACTCTGTAGAAAAGGGTCTGTTTTAAGGTAGGCAGGCCTGTGCAAACCTATCCCCTAAATCAGAGGAAGCTGAGGGACTGAAGAAAGAAGCTGACACATTCAGTTTCTCAGAAAGAAACATTTAATAAGGCCTTGCAAACAGAAGCCCTATCTGTGTCTTGGATGGCAGCAAGACAAGATGGTGGATCCCCAGACCCAGGACTTGTATACATAGGGAAGAGGCATACATGCTTCATTCAGAAGGGATGTGCAGAACAATTGCTTAGGCTCAGGATTTATGGTAAGTACGAGAACATTAAGGCTGTTTCACCTGAGGGCAGGATTTACGTGACATACGTGTTCTTACACAAGAAACATTAGATAAACCAGAGATCTTAGAGGCTTCGCCCAAACTGGAGTTAGTGAGAAGTCAACATGGCAGATGAGCATGCAATATGGAGTTGCTGTGGCCTCCACGGGGTGCTTTATAGAAAATGGCGGTAAGGTAGAGCATAAAGAGATCTCATGGGAAGTTCTGTAGGCATGAGTTCTAATCCTGATCTGCCACCACCTAGGATGATAATAACTTAGGCTTCAAGCATGACTGGACCCTGAGACCCAAACGCTGTCACCAGGACTGGCTCTTTCGCTGTCCCTCACAGCACTGTTCTTTCTTGTGTTTTCTGCGTCAGGCAGCTCTCTTCATGTGGGGGCCCTTGGCTTCTCCACTCCAGTCTTTGATCTGTGCAGCTTAACAAACCTCCAGACAGCAAGCACTTCCTTCCCCGTGGCACCGGAAAAGGTCTCAGGGCTCACACGCCTTTGTTCTGATGGACCCAGCCTGGGTCACATGCCTACTGCAATCTATCACCCCAATCCTGCAGGGCTACCCCAGGCTTGGGGCATGAGCTCACCCCACAACCAGAGGCTGGTTTCAGCCCTACCCAGACCATGTGGAAAAGAACAAAGGAGAGAGAATCCCCAAAACTTAGAGGCTGTTGCTGGGTGCAGTGGCTCTTGCCTGTAATCCTAGCATATTGGGAGGCCAAGGCAGGTGGATCACCTGAGGTCAGGAGTTCGAGACCAGCCTGGCCAACATAGTGAAACGTCATCTCTACCAAAAATACAAAAATTAGCCAGGCGTGGTGGTGGGTGCCTGTAATCCCAGCTACTCAGGAGGCTGAGGCAGGAGGATTGCTTGAACCCAGGGAGGTGGAGGTTGCAGTGAGCCAAGATTGAGTCATTGCGCTCCAGCCTGGGCGACAAAGCGAGACTCCATCTCAAAAAAACCCCAAAAACTTAGAAGCTGTTTCCAGAAGAAAGGGACAGGCAGAAGTAACACGGCCACCCTTGCAGCCTTTTACCTTGACATTCTGTGACTCGCAACCTTATGACTGGTTCTGAGAACCCAACAATCTCTCTCACCTTTCCCATGGTGACTCACTAGGTAAAAATCAAAAAAGAATCTCCCTCAGTTCTTTCCATTTAGCAAACTCACTTATTTATACACAATCCGCATATTTATGCCCCTACTGTACTCCTGGTTCTCTGCTGGGCATGGCAGATCTTTTGGTAAAGAAGACAGTCTATACTGTGAGGCCCTACAGCCTAACAAAGAAAATATGTATGTTAAAAAGTAGATGGCCAGGCACCTTGGCTAATGCCTGTAATCCCAGCACTTTGGGAGGCAAGAGGATTGCTTGAGGCCAAGATGGGCAATGTGACAAAACCCTGTCTGTACTAAAAATACAAAAAATTAACTGGGCATGGTGGTGCACACTTGTAGTCCCAGCTACTCCAGAGGATGAGGTGGAAGGATTCCCTGAGCCCAGGAGTTTGAGACCAGCCTGGGTAACATAGCGAGACCACCTTATCTCTACTTAAAAAAAAAAAAAAAAAAGAAAAAACCAGATGTGGTGATGTGTGCCTGTGATCCCAGCTACTCAGCAGAATCATGAGACCTGGAGGTCGAGGCTGCAGTTGAGCCACATTTGCATCACTGCATTCCAGCCGGGACAAAGGAATGAGACCCTGTCTCAAAAGAAAAAAAAAAATTACGTAAGTGTTAACAAAGTGATGAAGCAGGTGAAGTTGAGGCTGTCACAGGGAGGCCTTGTCCAGTGTGGGGACAAAGAAGCTCCCTCTAGGTCATGTCCCTGAGAGTTAAAGATGGGTTGAGTAGGCAGAGGTCTCAGGCACGGGGGACAGAAGACAAGGACATTCAGCACAGACAGCCACGCTCTTCCCAGCACCCAGAAAAGGCCCAGGGCCCGGACTTCTGGGCGTGGTCAGGAGAAGCACCTCTGACTCAGCCTCTTCTCTTCTCGTTTCAGGACTGTGCCTCAGAGGATGTGGAGCCACTTCTGGAAAGTATCAACGCAGGGGCTTTTTGTGGCCATGTTCTGGCCCCTCATCCCTCAGTTTGTTTGCAACTGTTTGTTTTACTGGGCCCTGTACTTTAACCCAATTATTAACATTGATCTTGTGGTCAAGGAACTCCGGCGGCTGGAAACCCAGGTGTTGTGACTGGCACTGCCCAGGCTGAGACTCTTCAAGACCTGCTGACGTCTGAGCTTTGACACTTAAGAGGGGTGAGGCAGGGAGCAGACTTCCTATTTTCTACCCCCAGTAAAACAAGGTGCTGCTTTGTATGTCAAACGCTCCAACCATGTCCTCTCCCCGTCGGCCTGTGGGTGGTATCAGCAGGGACTGACATCCATGCAGGGAGGATTGTCTGTTTGGCTGACACAGCAGCAGCCCTTCCCACCCAGCCGCCTTCCTCACAGGGACTAGGAGGCTCAGTCCCCGACGGCTGGCAAGACTCAGGGTTCTCAGTGGATACAGTGCGGGTGACATCATAAGGGCACCACATCAGTCCCCTCCCCAACCTCAGTGACTGACAGAGGATCCTAGATCTCAGAGCCCGAGACCAGGCTTACTGGGGCCTGGCCTGTCCTCTAAGTCAAGTTTAGGAAAACAAGGATAAGATTCTGTCATAGGTATGGAGAGTTGCACATAAAAAGTACCGAAGAAAACCCAAAATTCAATCAACAATTCTGTCTTATTGAAGAGTTGCTAGGATTCAGAGTAAAACTCCAAGGATTCAGTTTGAGCCTAGAATGATGGTTAGACTTGTAGTCACTGGACTTGTTATTGTTTTGCTTTATGGAAATCATTGAAGGTCTGGATTCCTTTCTCTGAATGGAGAGATTGAGAGAGATGTCGGGCAGTTCCCATTAGATTGAGTGGCCTCCATGTTATTTAAAATTGTTTTGGCAATGCCTCACCCCTGTAATCCCAGCACTTTGGGAGGGTGAGGCAGGCAGATCACTTGAGGTCAGGAGTTCAAGACCAGTCTGGCCAACATAGTGAAACCTCGTCTCTACTAAAAATACAAAAATTAGCCAAGTGTGATGGTGTGCACCTGTAATACCAGCTACTTGGAATTGGAAATCGCCTGAACCCGGGAGGTGGAGGTTGCAGGGAGGGAGACTGCACCACTGCACTCCAGCCTGGGTGACAGAGGGAGATTCTGTCAAAAAAAAAAAAAAATTCATCTATAAAATAAATTCCAGGATAGTCCTTTTGTTCAAGGAAATATTTTATAAATTGACCTCACACTGTATAATCTTTATTGTCCTATCCTGATGTATAACACAGCAGGTATAATTACACCAAGTGCTATAATTGTAAATATGGAATGAGGTGAACTATGGCCTTTTATTTCCTTCCAATGTGAACACAGCAGGTGTGAGATGTCATCTCGGAAGACTGGCCTTGCAGAAATAGGCCTACATCCGAAATATTCTCTTGTGACTCCATGAACCATTAATTAACCCTTTGTATCTTTGAGTGAAGATTTTACTCAAACGTTGCATCTGGAAGTTTGAAGAAATTACTTGAAATAAAATAAAGATTTTATACAGATAAAACCTATATGTAGAGAAAAAGCAATTGTCTAGAAAATACAAAACTTCTGCATTGCCTGATAGAATCTTCTAGTCATGGGCTGAGCATGGTGGTTCACGCCTGTAATCCCAGCACTTTGGGAGGCCAGGGTGGATGGCTCACTTGAAGTCAGGAGTTCGAGACTAGCCTGACCAACGTGATGAAACCATGTTTCTACTGAAAATACAAAGATTAGCCAGGCATGGTGGCGCGCACCTATAGTCCCAGCTACTTGGGAGGCTGAGGCAGGAGAATCACTTGAACCTGGGAGGCAGAAGTTGCACTGAGCCAAGATCGCGCCACTGCACTCCATCTGGGTAACAGAGCAAGACTCCGTCTCCAAAAAAAAAAAAAAAAAAAATCATCTAGTCAATCTAGTCATGCCCTTAAATCCCCCAGCCTGATGCAGATACTGAGCCAAGGAGCCACTCTAAGGGAAAATGGGTTTTTTCCTGCTTGTGTTTGCATATCAAGCCCCAGGGTTGCTTAACTTTACCTATTTAATGCTTGTGACCTCCCATGGACACTCACATGGCAGTGTTTACACATCCCTGGTCTCATGCCACCCAGGGGTTGCCAGTATCCTTTACAGGTGAATAGATGGAGGCTGGCTGGCAAAACTCACCAAGCTGGTGCTGACTGGCTTTGCAAAGCTGGGTCTGGGCCATCCACCTCCATCCCATGGCCTCCCACACTGTCCCCACCTGCTTCTACACCCTGCTTCAAAGATGAGTAATACACAGATTTGCTCAGGGACTGGGGCAAAGCCATGGCCTAGAGCAAACAGGCTGGGCAGGACCTTACTCCTTATCACCAGCAGGAGGGACAGGCGCACTCAGATCAGGGGTCACAGGCTGCCTCTACTTCTTACCAATCATAGCAGGATGGGTACATCTAAAGGGGGTGTCTAAAATAGTCCAGGCTGGACGCAGTGGCTCATGCCTGTAATCCTAGCACTTTGGGAGGCCGAGGCGGGCGGATGATCTGAGGTCAGGAGTTCAAGACCAGCCTGACCAACATGATGAAACCCCATCTCTACTAAAAATACAAAAACTTGGCTGGGCACAGTGGCTCATGCCTGTAATCCCAGCACTTTGGGAGGCCAAGTCAGGGTGGATCACGATGTCAGGAGTTGGAGACCAGTCTGGTCAACATGGTGAAACCCCGTCTCTACTAAAAATAAAAAGTTAGCCAGGTGTGGTGGTGTGTGCCTATAATCCCAGCTACTTGGGAGGCTGAGGAAGGAGAATTGCTTGAACCCAGGAGGTGGAGGTTGCAGTGAGCCGGTATCACACCATTGCGCTCCCGCTCTGGGTGACAGGGCAGGACTCTGTCTCTGGGGTAAAAAAAAAAAAATACAAAAAAATTAGCTGGGTGTTGTGATGGTACCTGTAATCCCAATTACTCAGGAGGCTGAGGCAGGAGAATCACTTGAACTCAGGAGGCAAAGGTTGCAGTGAGCTGAGATTGCCCACTGCATGGCAGCCTGGGCAACACAATGAGACTGGGCAACAGTCTCCAAAAAATACAAAATAAAAATAAAATACTCAGACCCGGCTGGGTGTAGTGGCTCACACCTGTAATCCTAACACTTTGGGAGGCTGAGGGGGGCAGATGACTTGAGCCCAGGAGATCGAGACCAACCTGGGCAACATGGCAAAACCTCATCTCTACTAAAAATAAAAAAACTAGCCGGATGCGAGTGCATGCACCTGTAGTCCTAGCTACCTGGGAGGCTGAACTGAGAGGATTGCCTGAGCCCAAGAGGTCAAGGCTGCAATGAGCTGAAATTGCACCACTGCATTCCAGCCTAGGTGATAGAGTGAGACCCTGTCTCAAAAAATATTCAGATCCTTTGATCCAAAAATGCCATTTCTGCAAATCCGGGCTAAGGAATAGGCTTTGGAGATGGGAGTGGTGAAGATTTATTTACAAGCATTCTCATCAAGCCACTAACAGAAACAGAAAATAGCTCCAATATCCAAAAACTGTCAATCTGTAAAATGGTATCTAATACAGATATTTATTTATTTATTTATTTGAGTCAAGGTCCTGTTCTGTTGCCCAGACCGGAGTGTAGTGATGTAATCATAGCTCACTGCAACCTTGAACTCCTAGGCTCAAGTTATCTTCCCTCGGCCTCCCAAGTAGCTGGGACTACAGGTGCATGCCAACATGCCTTATTAATTTTTTTATATATATATACAGATAGAGTCTTGCTGTGTTGCCCAGGCTGGTCTTGAACTCATGGCCTCAAGCAGTCCTCCCTCCTTAGCCTCCCAAAGTATTGGGATATTGGGATTACAGGCATGAGCCACCTCATCCAACCCTAACACAGATATTTTAAATGAAGTTTCCAAAGATTTTTTATGACATGGAGAAAAGTTTATAAACATACAGTATAATCTGAACTACTTTTTTTTTTTTTTTTTTTTTTTGAGATGGAGTTCTTGTTCCGTCGCCCAGGCTGAAGTGCAATGGCATGATCTCAGCATACTGCAACCTCTGCCTCCCAGGTTCAAGTGATTCTCCTGCCTCAGCCTCCAGAGTAGCTGGGATTACAAACATGCACCGCCATGCCTGGCTAATTTGTGTACTTTTAGTAGAGACGGGGTTTCACCATGTTGGTCAGGCTGGTCTTGAACTCCTGACCTCATGATCCACCTGTCTCGGCCTCCCAAAGTGCTGGGATTACAGGCGAGAGCCACCGCGCCCGGCCTGGAACTACATTTTTAAAACTATAGATCCTAACAGATTATTCTGAATTATGGGAATTGGAATGATTTTTGTGTCTGCTCTATATTTCTCTGTACTTTTATTTTTTTTTTAAAGCAATGAGTATGTACCACTTTTGTAATCATTGTGCTGGGCTTCCAGAAATGAGCCACCGCTGCAGGACAGGAAATACATTTTAAGGTGTAGTGGGATAAGGGAATACTCTTTCTTAAGCTAACAGCCACTGGACTTGAACTTCACCGGGTGGGCGTTGTATGGCCGTCTTGTTGATTGCTGCAACCTAGAACATAAAACATGGCCAGGCACACGGTAGGTGTTGGTTCACATTTGACTACCAGCCAACCAAGCAGGTTAGAAGACAAAGACCACCTTTTCATAAAGATGGAGCGAACCTCAAAAATGGAACCAAACCCAACACAGTGATAAATACAGTCATAGTTTTATAAAATAGGCGCAGGACTTTGGCCTTTAACTGCAAACCACATGGGCTCCAGTCCTGAGTTCCGGGATTGGGAGAGAAAGCAAACACAAGATTGTGGCTTTATCACTTGGGTTTGGGTTCCCTTCTGCAAATAACTGAATGCTGTTGTTCATTACTGAGAGGATGCTTTATTTCCTTGTGCGAAAGAGCATTTCAAGTCAAGGTAGTCAGTCACACTTGGGCGAGTCCCGCTCACATAGGAACTGGGGGTAGAAGAGGTACTTTAAGTTGTACTCAGTTTGAGCTAAGCAGTTAGCAATCTCCTGGTCACACTTGCACAAGAGTTCTTGGCATTTGTTCTCTGCTGGTCCTGGAATAAGTGGGGAAACTGAGATTAGAGCAGGGACCTGGAGAGACTCAAGGGAAACCAGTAAACCAGGAGGCAGGACGGGTCATAAATTATATTGCTGAGATGCTTGACAGTTCACCATGTGATCTCCATTGCACAGCTCCCCGGAAGCAGGTGATGTCAGCCTCATTTTACAGAAAAGGAAATTGAAAGTTTCAAATGGAGAGTCCACAGCCTGCTATACTGCTCTTCTGCATCGATATTACACGATTTCCTTTTTCTTTCTTTTTTTTTTTTTTCCTGAGAAGGGGCTCGCTCTGTTGCCCAGGCTGGAGTGCGGTGGCACGATCTCGGCTCACTGCAGCCTCCACCTCTCGGGTTCAAGTGATTCTCCTGCCTCAGCCTCCCAAGTAGCTGGGACTACAGGCACAGGCCACCACACCCGGCTAATTTTTAAAATATTTTTAGTGGAGACGGGGTTTCGCCATGTTGGTCAGGATGGTCTCGAACTCCTGACCTCAGGTGATCCACCTGCCTCGACTTCCCAAAGTGCCGGGATTACAGGCATGAGCCACCATGCTTGGCCTGATACTACACGATTTCATTTGGAGATTCCCTTATATAAAAATAATAATAGTAATTATTTATTTTTTGAGACAAGGTCTGTCTCTCTAACCCAGGCTGGAGTGTAGTGGCAAGGTTGTGGCTCACTGCAGCCTCCGCCTCCTGGACTCAAGTCATTCTCCCACCTCAGCCTCCCATGTGGCTGGGACTACAGGCCCACCACCATGCCCAGCTAATTTTGTATTTTTAGTAGAGATGGGGTTTTGCCATATTGCCAGACTGGTCTTGAACTCCTGGGCTAAGTGATCCACCCGCCTCAGCGTCCCAAAGTGCTAGGATTACAGGCACAAGCCACCACTCTCAGCCCATAATAATTTTTTTTTTAAAAAAAGATACTTATTCTCAATATACTAGGCATAGAAGGAACATACCTCAAAATAATAAAAGTGATATATGACAAACCCACAGCCAACATCATACTGAATGGGGATGAGTTGAAAGCATTCATTTCCCTTAAGAGCTGGAACAAGACAAGGATGCCCACTCTCACCACTTCTATTCAGCATAGTATTGGAAGTCCTAGCCAGAGCAGTCATGAAAGAGAAAGAAATAAAGGGCATCCAAATGGGAAAAGAGGAGATCCAACTACCTCTGCCAATGATATGATTGTATACTTAGAAAACCCTAAAGACTCCTCCAAAAGATTCCTAGATTTGACCAATTAATTCAACAGTCTCAGGTTACAAACCAGTAGCACTGCTATACATCAATAAGGACTAAGCTGAGACTGAAATCAAGAACTCAGTCCCTTTTATAATAGCTGGGGAAAAAAAAAAGCTACCCTAAACATAGTAATATACTTAAGCAGGAAGGTGAAAGATCTCTACAAAGAGAATTACAAAACACTGCTGAAAGAAATCATAGATGACACAAACGAATGGAAATACATCCCATGCTCATGGATTGGAAGAATCAATATAATGAAAATGACCATACTACCCAAAGCAATCTACAGATTCAGTGCAATTCCTATCAAAATAACAACATCATTTTTCACAGAGGAGACAATCCTAAAATTTATATGGAACTAAAAAAGAGCCAAATAGTCTGGACACGGTGGCTCACGCCTGTAATCCTAGCACTTTGGGAGGCTGAGGTGGGTGGAACACCTGAGGTCAGGAGTTCGAGACCAGCCTGGCTAACATGGTGAAACCTCCTCTCTACTAAAAACACAAAAATTAGTAGCCGGGCATGGTGGCAGACACCTGTAGTCCCAGCTACTTGGGAGGCTAAGGCAAGAGAATCGCTTTAACTTGGGAGGCGGAGGTTGTGGTGAGCCAAGATCGTGCCACTGCACTCTAGCCTGGGCGACAGAGTGAGACTCTGTCTCAAAAAAAAAAAAAAAAAAAAAACAAAACAAAGAAAAAAGAGCCTAATAGCCAAAGTAATCTTAAGCAAAAAGAAAAAAGAACAAATCCGGCCAGGCACAGTGTCTCACACCTGTAATCCCAGCAAATTGAGAGGCTGAGGTGGGTGAATCACTTGAGATCAGGAGTTCGAGACCAGCCTGGCCAACATGGTAAAACCCCATTTCTACTAAAAATACAAAAATTAGCCAGGCATGATGGTGTGCGCCTATAATCCCAGCTGATCGGGAGGCTAAGGCAGGAGAATCGCTTAAACCTGGGGGGCAGAGGTTGCAGTGAGCTGAGATCATACCCCTGCACTCCAGCCTGGGTGACAGAGTGAGACTCCGTCTAGAAAAAAAAAGAAAAAGGCCGGGCGCGGTGGCTCAAGCCTGTAATCCCAGCACTTTGGGAGGCCGAGACGGGCGGATCACGAGG
>NW_016823205.1:0-4136 GCF_001698545.2 Rhinopithecus bieti | reverse complement strand
AAAAAAAAAAAAATTTTCTGGAATGTTTTAATTTTCATAACAAACATGTATTGGGTTTGAATCAGAAAAAGTATGTAAATGAATGGTTGAATGAATGGTTGGATAGACGGATCCCTCACCATGCACTCCTGCTTCTTGTTACTGGGGCAAAATTCTCACAACATAAAATTTATCATTTCAAAGTGTGCAAGTCAGTGACATTTAGTACATTCACAATGCTGGGCATCTATCTAATTCTAAAATTTTTTTTTTTTTTTGAGATGGAGTTTCACTCTGTTGCCAGGCTGGAGTGCAGTGGCATGGTCTCAGCTCACTGCAACCTCCGTCTCCCAGGTTTAAGTGATTCTCCTGCCTCCGCCTCCCGAGTAGCTGGGACTACAGGTGCACACCACCACGACTAGCTAATTTTTGTGTTTTTAGTAGAGACCTAGTTTTACCATGTTGACCAGGATGCTCTCAATCTCTTGACCTCGTGATCTGCCTGCCTCAGCCTCCTAAAGTGTGGGGAATACAGGCGTGAGCCATTGCGCCCAGCATTCTAAAACATTTTTATCACCCCAGAAGAAACCTCATTCCCCTGAAGCAGGCACTCCCCATGGATGGATGGATGGATGGATGGATGGATGGATGGATGGATGGATGCTGGATGATGGATGATGGATAATGGATGGGTGGATAGATGGATGGTGGATGGATGGATGGAAGATGGGTGGATGGATGATGGATGGATGGATAATGGATGGATGGAAATTGGATGGATGGATGGATGGATGGATGGATGGATGGATGGATAGATGGATGAATGAATGGATGGATGGATGATGGATGGATGGATAGATGGATGATGGGTGAATGGATAATGGATGAATAGATGGCAAGACAGATAAATGGATAAAAATAATATGTGTAAAAATTAGTAATAGAACCAGCCAGTGCAGGAACGTCTTCCTGCCTGTAAGCTTTCCATGGGCTACTGCACAACAGAAACCCTCAGAGAAAAATGATGGTAGTTGTGGGGGGACTCTTGAGGAAGGAGCCACTGCAGCTTCCTGGCTATAGCCCCAGGGTGGCATACAGGGCTGGCTGGAAGCCGGCTTTCCAAGGACAGGAGAGTGCTCAGCTGCAGGGCGACTGGGACAAATACCCCAGCCAGCTCCTCTTCCCCTCACACCCTCACCCATCCACTGGCAACTCCTGCAGTTCCATCCAGCCAGATGTGTCCAGAAGCCAGTCCCTCCCACCATCTCCACGGCCACTCCATGCCCAAGCTACCTTTCTCCAAGACCACTGCAGCAGCTTCACAGCCACATCCAGCTTCCACCCTTTCCCCCTCCTGGGTTTCTACCATGTGGCAGCCAGAGTGGTTTGGTTAAAATACATATCAAGGCCAAGTGCGATGATTCACGCCTGTAATCCCAACATTTTGGGAGGCCGAGGCAGGTGGATCACCTGAGATCAGGAGTTTGAGACCAGCGTGGCCAACATGGTAAAACCCCATCTCTACTAAAAGTACATAAATTAGCAGGGCAAGGTGGCACACACCTGTGATCCCAGCTACTCAGGAGGCTGAGGTGGGAAGATTGCTTGAGCCCAAAAGGCAGAGGTTGAAGGGAGCCGAGATCATGCCACTGTACTCCAGCCTGGATGACAGAGCAAGACTCCATCTCAAAAAAAAAAAAAAAAAAAAAAAAAAAATCCAAATCAGATAGTGTCCTTCCCCTGCTCAAAACCCTCCTTGGCTCCCCATCTGTCTCAGAGAAGAGCCTCCAATGCTTTAGGAATCTAGCCCCTATCACTCTCCAACATCATCCCCTACCTGTCTCACTCTGGGGGACTCTGCTCCACTCTCACCGCCCTCCTTGTGACCTTCAGACCACCCAGGCACTTGTGTGTACCCCAGGGCCTTTGCACTGGCTGCGCCATCACCTCCACATGGCTGCCTCCTCTATTCCTCAGGTCCCTGCTTCATTGGTGTCTCCAGGAGACTTTCTCTTACCCCAACCACTCTCAGTAACAGAGAAACCCTCACCATGCACTCCTGCTTTTTGTTATTGGGGCAAAATTCTCACAACATAAAATTTACCATATTAAAGTGTACAGTCAGTAGCATTTAGTACCTTCACAATGCTGGGCACCTATCTTGTACTAAAACTGTTATCACCCCAGGCTGAGTGTGGTGGCTTAGGGCTGTAATCTCAACACTTTGGGAGGCTGAGTCAGGAGGATTGCTTGAGGTCAGGAGTTCAAGACCAACCTAGGCAGCATAGCAAGACACCATCTCTACAAAAAATACAGGCTGGGCGTGGTGGCTCACGCCTGTAATCCCAGCACTTTGGGAGGCTGAGGCGGGCGGTTCACAAGGTCAGGAGTTCAAGAACAGCCTGGCCAACATGGAGAAACCCCATCTCTACTAAAAATACAAAAATTAGCCGGGCGTGGTGGCACACGCTTGTAATCCCAGCTACTAGGGAGGCTGAGACAGGAGAATCACTTGAACTCAGGAGGCAGAGGTTGCAGTGAGCCGAGATAGTGCCATTGCACTCCAGTCTGGGCAACAAGAGCAAGGCTCCATCTCAAAAAATAATAATAATAATACAAAAATTAGCTCAGCATTGTAGCACATGCCTGTAGTCCCAGCTACTCGAGTGACTGAGGCAGAAGAATCCCTTAATCCCAGGATTTTGATACTGCAGTGAGTTGTGATCCTGCCACTGCACCCCAGACTTGGTGACAGATCGAGATCATCACCCCAATAGAAATCCAATTCTCTTTAAGCAGTTGCTCCCCATTCCCACTCTTCTGCATTCCCAGCAACCACTAGTCTACTTTCTATTTCTGTGGATTTGCCTATTCTGGACAATTCATATAAATGAACTCATACAATACACGTGACCTTTTTTTGTATTCCTCACAGAGCAACAGAAAGCCTCTATACGTGACCTCTTGTGTCTGGCTCTGTTCACTCAATGCTGTATTTCTTCTTTCTTTCTTTTTGCTTTTCTTTTTTTGAAACAGAGTCTCACTCAGTCGCCCAGGTTGGAGGGCAGTGGCATGATCTCTACTCATTGCAACCTCTGTCTTCCAGGTTCAAGCAATTCTCCTGCCTCAACCTCCCCAGTAGCTGGGATTACAGGCATCCGCCACCACAACCGGCTAATTTTGTATTGCTAGTAGAGCCGGGGTTTCACCATGTTGGCGAGGCTGATCTCGAACTCCTGACCTCAAGTGATCCACCAGGCTCAGCCTCCCAAAGTGCTGGGATTACAGGTGTGAGCCACTGTGCCTGGCCTTTTTTGTTGAGGCAGGGTCTCACTCTGTCACCCAGGCTGGAATGCAGTCGCATGATCATGGCTCACTGCAGCCTGGACCCCCTGAGCTCAAGTGACCTTCCCACCTCAGCCTCCCAAGTAGCTGGAACTACAGGCATGCGCTACTATGCCAAAGTCTCACTATGTTGCCCAGACTGGTCTCAAATTTCTGGGCTCAAGTGATACTTTTGCCTTGGCTTCCCAAAGTGTTGGGATTACAGGTAGGAGCCATTGTGCCCAGCCCATCATATTTTCAAAGTTCATCCATGTTGTAGCGGGTATAGTAATTCACCTGCTTCATTTCTCAACACAATAGTTACAAAGCATTTGGCGCACACACTGCTTCCCTGTCTCCTCCTTTTAGACTACAGTACCCTGTTGCTCTGCCTTGCCCAAAACCTAGCATGGAGCCCGGCAGAGTAGACTCACAATAATATTTGTTGACAGACCATAGAAAAGCCTTAGAAAAGCACTTCATCCTCATGCCTGTAATCCCAGCATTTTGGGAGGCTGAGGTGGGCAGATCCCTTGAGGTCAGGAGTTCAAGACCAGCCTGGCCAACATGATGAAATCACGTCTCTACTAAAAAAACAAAAAAAAAAAAAAAAAATGTTTTTACCTGGGTGTGGTGGTGTGCAGCTACTTGGGAGGCTGAGGCAGGAGAATGGCTTGAACCAGGGAGGTGGAGGGTGCAGTGAGCTGAGATAGCGCCACTGTACTCCAGCCTAGGCAACAGAGTGAGACTCTATCTCAAAGAAAAGGAAAAGGAAAAGGAAAAGGAAAAGGAAAGGAAAAGGAAAAGGAAAAGGAAAGGAAAGGAAAGGAAAG
>NW_016823204.1:0-2538 GCF_001698545.2 Rhinopithecus bieti | reverse complement strand
TTTGTAGTCATATTTTAATAATGAAATTAATTTTAAAATAAAAGATGAGTTTAATTTAAATATTTATTTGATGATATGTATATGGAATTTATTTTTTTCTAAAATAATAAGATAATTGATTACATTCCTTCCATTTTGTTGTATCAAAGTATTCCAAATTATTCAACATTTGTCTGAACTTTTATAATTATATCTGTTTAAATGTGTAGGTTTTATTGTATTCACAATTAAATTTGTCTGTTTTGTAAGCAATATAATGTGGCAGCCACTATAAAATTCAAAGTACACTGGATTATGACTAGTTTTCATAATATCTGAAAGAATGTGCTCTTTTATTTTCTTTATATGAAACAAAGTATCTCAAATGAAATATTGTATATTAGGTTAAAATAACATGGTATAAAATGGGTTAAAACAACCTAATTGTATATTAGGTTAAAATAATGTGTTATACAATGGGTTAGAACAACCAGTATAATCTATTACAACATTTTAGAAAGCTTCCTGGCTTTCTAAGCTGGCTATTGTCTTTATTAAATTTAAATATCAAAATCAATACGCAGTCAATGTAATAGAGAAAAGCCTTCACAGAATAGAAACAAGATATACTCATTTCACACTATTTATTAAAATAAGCTTTTAACTCTTCTTTGGTAATAATCTAAATTATGTGTGATATCAACATATTGAACTCTATTTTCATAATGTTAAATACATGCAAAGTTTCTAATTGCAAAAGAAAAAAGGGAGAAATACTCATTTTAAAAGTCTTAAGTGTACAAACATATAATGTAAAAGAAAGCAGTACCTGGGAGTTACAAGGTACAAGATCTAATTAATTAAACAATACAGAAACAAAACAATATAAAAGAGAAAAGTGAACCCTGGAGTCCAAGAAAAGAAAGATAGGTAGTGTCTTAATAAAACATAAGAAGGAGAAGAAAATATATAGTTTGGAAACAATTACAATGAAGTCAGTAAATAAAAGAAAGATGACCACAGGTGAGCTAAGAAAAGATCAAAGTATCAGTGAACATGATGTTAATAATGATAAGTTAAAAAAAACTCTAAAATTATTAGCAAAGAAGTCATCCTTAGAGGGACAAACACTTTATAGACTGCAACTTAAAATTTAAATGGACTATCTGGAGGGTAAGGTTTATTCTCCCTTAATGTAGCAGCATATTTTGTGAGAGAAGAGTATATTTTAAATAGCATAGTGCCACTCTTCTGACTCCCCAGAATACATATGAAAACATGTATCCTATTTACAAATAGCATGTATAGTATGAAGTAATTTATATAATTAATTAATCATTCCAAATTTCTCATTAAAATCATGTCTTAAAATAATGATGCTCACAATGTATTATTAAAATATTTTAGAAAATCTAAACAGCATCAAATGAAACAAACATGCCCACTGAAAATAATATACTATAGTCACACTATGTGTATTAGGGATATCCAGAGAAAAAGAACCAATAGGAGATGATAGATAGACAGGTAGATGGATAGATGGATAGATAGATAGATAGATAGATAGATAGATAGATAGATAGATAGATAGATTTAAGGAGATTTTTAATGGAAAATGGCTCACATGGTTATGGAAGTCAAGAAGTGTCATGATCTGCCATGAGCACATCTGAAGAACCAGAAAAGCCAATGATGTAATTCATTTTGAGCTGGAAGACCTGAAGGTTAGGGACTTGGGTTGTGAATCCTGGTTTCATTCCAAATGCCCAAGAACCAAGAGCACCTATGGTTGAGAGCCAGGAAAAATGGATGTCCCAGCTCAAATAGAGAGTAATAAATTCATCATTCCTCTGTCTTTTTTTTTTTTTTTTTTTTTGTGTTTGAGCCCTCAAAGGATGGGATAATGCCCACCCACAATAATGAGGGATCTTTTTTACTCAGTCTACTGATTCAAATGCTAATCTCCTGTGAAAACACCTTGACAGAAAGACCCAGGAAAAAAAAACTGTCAGCTATCTGGGCATCCCTTAACCCAGTCAAATTGATTTATAAAATTAACCATCATGCCATGGAAGAAGGATGAGCCCCTCAACACAAATTTGATTTGGATGTCAAGACAGATGATGACACACAGACACCAAGAGGATATGAAGATGACTTTTATTCATGTAATGGTGCTTTCTGTGGAAAGCAGAGAGCGCTCCCAAGCAGGTTCAAACATGGCTTGAGAGAGAAAGTAAGAGTGAGATTTTATGGTGATTTCGGATAAGAGACTGGAGCTTACATGATTTGCATGATTTGAACTTCCCACCTATGCCAAATGAAGGAGCACCTGGGCTTTCTTACTGACTAGCCCAGGAATGGAGCAAGAGAGAAAGAAGGAGGGATGGGACTTGAAATCTGTCAGAAAACATAATAAATGGAGCCTGTTGTTTTACTACCAAAAAAATTGCGCTGTTAACATATAATATACGAAAATAAGATTAAAACTAAAGTTTGATGGATATTTTCGACATAATCTGAAAGACTTTATCACTTCTTAAATATTCATGTTATTCT
>NW_016823203.1:0-802 GCF_001698545.2 Rhinopithecus bieti | reverse complement strand
CACCCCGACCCCCCGCCTACCCCTTTCCCCCCAGTCAAGTTGAAACTGTTCACGTTTTGGAGGATATGATCTGGCCCTGTGCTGGGACACCAGGCAGCCCCGCTTCACTTCTGTCGAGACCCAGTGCTGGGAGGCGGGGGGGCTCAGCTAAGATGCAGTTCTTGAATAACAATAGTTGTTGAGGACGAACCCTTGGAGGCGCCTGGAAGGGAGGGGAAGTTTCTCCCTCAGTCAGACACTGGACATTTAACCCCTTTTTCTCCAGGTGCTTGGCAAGGCCTTTCCTCTTCTGTCCTCTCCAAGGCCACGGTTGGTTATGTGGGGGTGCTGGCAGGGCTCCAGGGGACTGGGGATAGGGGGTAAGGAGGTGTCTGGCAGCTGAGGTCACCTGTCCATGGAGGGTGGTGGCACTCAGGCCAGGAAGGACTACTTCCCTGTTGCGTGGGGTCAGGGAGGGCCCAGGCTTGGGGAGAAACTCGGGTGGGTTAGGATGAGAGCCTGGCTTCTGTTTCCATGCTGAGAAGTGACAGCATCTACCTTCTTCCTCCCCCATCCTACTCCTGCTGCCCGGCACCCAGTGGGGGTCAGGCCGCAGCCCTGCCCAGAACCCCCTCCACTGGAGCTCTGATTTGTTTACTAGAGCATTAGGTGAATGTAAACAGTTCAACCTCTCCAGTTTTATGTCCTTAAAGGGTCTGAGTGTGAATACAAATGGGTATTAGGCCCCTGTGGTTCCAATGACTGTCCTCCACCCCCTCTGGTTGCTAACTAGCAGGTCTTTAACCTGCGGGGTTGGGGGTGG
>NW_016823202.1:222713-236292 GCF_001698545.2 Rhinopithecus bieti | reverse complement strand
CGGAAATTTGACAAAATTTCCAAAATAATAGGAGATCTCAACATCACCTTGTACACCTTAAATTTCTTCAATAAAATAGACACAGATAATGGATGATTGGACGAAGAAAAAAAGAGAAAATAGGCACATGTGTTTTTTAAAAGAAAGCAGGAAAGTTCTCTGAGGCTCTGCCCCTGTTGTTTGTTCTTCTCTTGCTAGATGATACCTTGAAGCTCCAAGAACCTTCTGTTCAATTTTATTTCACAAAATAGAGTTTAGGAATCCTCTCATTTGTCACTGACTAGCTATGTAATATTGAGCAAGTCACTTAACCAGAATCTCAGTGGACGTAGTATCTTCTACTGCTTATTTCCACTCACATTTTCTTCTTTAGAAAACAACCTTTCTCTATTTAATTGCTCTCTTCATCTGGAACACTCTTCCCAACTCGCATTCCCAGACTTTGCACATCTAGCAACTTCATCTTCAGGTCTCAGCTTAAATATCCCACCCTCTCAATGAGGCCTTCTCTGCGTGCCAAGTCTAAAGTACATTCTCTACCCTGTAACTTTCTTTCTGTGCCTTCTTCCTAACAATTATCAAAATCTAACGGCATCAAAGACTTTAAAAAGAAAAACAAAAAAATTGGGCAAGGAACGGTAGTTGATGCCTATAATCCCAGCACTTTGTGAGGCCAAGGAAGGAGGATTGCTTGAGTCTGGGAATTCAACACCAGCCTGGGCAACATAGGGTGATGCTGTATCTAAAAATTTGTTTTAAAAATTAGCCAGACATGGTGGTACGCAGCTGTGGTCCCAGATGTTCCATAGACTGAGGTGGAAGGATCGCTTGAGCCTAGGAGGTCAAGGCTGCAGTGAACTGTGGTCCTGCCACTGCACTCCAGCCTGGGGGACAAAGTGAGGCCCTGTTTTAAAATAATAATAATAATAATAATAATAATAATAATTAGTGGTGGGGAGTAGAATTTCTTGAAGATGGAAACACTGAAGGAAGGGTCATACTTTCTCTTGTCCCTTACTGTTTCTCTCCTAAGCTATATGCTCTGACCGCCCCAAGCTCCAAATTCCTCTTTCTCTCATCAGAATTGCCCCTGACCCCCACCTTTGCCTCAGTTTTACAGCTTCTGGAGAGTCTTTTTTTTTCTCTAGATAACTATGTTAAAACGAACACAGCCTCATTTGCTTCTTTCCCCTGTTCCATTTTCCCTACCCCCACCAGAGGCAAAGATTATTGTGCATGTGGGATGTAACGATTTGATTCAAGACTGTGGGATTCCTGAGGACAAGGACTCAACTCTTTCACCCTCCACATCCCCCACGCCAGGCACAGGGCTCAGTCAGTGTTTGATGGATGATGGGAAAAGTGGACTTTCTGTTTTCCCTCACATACTCTTTGTTGGTTCTCCTCTCACAGGGGCAGGGGAGGGTGGGCTCATTCCTGCGAGGGACACAAGAGCAGTGCCTACCCTTGAGGTACTTATGATTAATTGAGGAGAGAAGAGAAATGCACAAGGCAGTGTATTCTAAGGGCCCCATGAAGGGACCAAGTACTGTTTGAGTTCAGAGGAAAGACTGGGCTAGGCCCAGGAGGCCTCAGAGCTGAGGTAGGATCTAAGTTGGAGGTTAAAGGAAGGGAAGGTTTTAATTAATTATCAGGTAAGTAGGGAGAGTATTAGAGGACAAAAGAAACCCAAGCAAATATGTGGAGGAAGGAATAGAAATACTTCCTTGGACACAATGGTGTCTGGTAGGTTTCTCTCTGATATATCATCATCTACAATTAACTGCTGATCTATGCCTGGAGTCCCCAAGGCAGCCTGTTATTCAAAAGTAGCTCCTCTGATCACCACTTGGGGATTCTGCAGGCTAGCTCACAGGTCACTAGTTTCATAAGAAGCACTAAATTGTATTCTGGATCTGTTGTTTCATTCCAGTAGATGCTAGAACCCTCTCTGTCTCCCCCGAGCAAGTGTGCTACCTTGTGCAAGCACATAGATTTACAGACCACCAGGGATATGTGAAAACCCACTATGCCTGTCTTGTTCCCCAGATCTCCTTGTTAAATTTCTGAATAGTCTGTTAGTCTGTTGCTTTCCCCAGCCTGTAGAGAAACCTCAGATCAGCTGTGATGTTTGCCAGACTCCCACCGTTCAAACCAAGGCTTCATGGTTTTTCTTGAATAACTGCTTCTCAATTTGTTGTATGCATTAAATCACATTTCTAATGTTGTATTTGATCACTTTCCCTAGTTTTACTGTTGTTTTTTGGAGGGAAAATATTTTCCAAGCTCCTCACTCAGCCATTCTGAAAATCCCCACAATTGTTTATTAATTGTTGTACAAGATTCTTTCTTCATGAACACAGATGCTGTAATTTTCAAGTAGCCCCAAAATACACAGGCATTGCTGTCTAAAATCTTAAGGCAATATGAGAAATCTCTGTGCCTTCCATTCAATTTTTCTGTAAATCTAAAACTGTTCTCAAAAATAAAGTCTATTAAATTATAAGGTAAAGGTTGTTTCTTCATTTCTTAAAAGCACAAAACAAAATCTGTCAAAATCTCTCTTTAATATTCAATTCGTTAAAGACAAATATTAGGAGGCCGGGGCAGTGCCCAACACCCGTAATTGCAGCATTTTGGGAGGCCAAGGTAGACCGTCGCTTGTGCCCATGAGTTCGAGACCAGCCTGGGCAACATGGCAAAACACTGTCTCTATGTCCGGCGCCATGAGGCCCGGAATTAGCCGACCTCTGTTGCTTGATCTCCGCAAAGCGGAGAAAGACGGCACATTTCCGGGTTCTTTATTACAAACCCTTCCCGCGCGCGCCTAAACTGTTCCCGCGCGCGCCTAAACTGTTCCCGCGCGCGCCTAAACTGTTCCCGCGCGCGCCTAAGTTTTTCCCGCGCGCGCCTAAACTGTTCCCGCGCGCGCGCGCGCATTTTCCCGCCCAGGAAGATATGCAGCCTAGGGCGCAGGCGCGNATTTCTTAAAAGCACAAAACAAAATCTGTCAAAATCTCTCTTTAATATTCAATTCGTTAAAGACAAATATTAGGAGGCCGGGGCAGTGCCCAACACCCGTAATTGCAGCATTTTGGGAGGCCAAGGTAGACCGTCGCTTGTGCCCATGAGTTCGAGACCAGCCTGGGCAACATGGCAAAACACTGTCTCTATGTCCGGCGCCATGAGGCCCGTAATTAGCCGACCTCTGTTGCTTGATCTCCGCAAAGCGGAGAAAGACGGCACATTTCCGGGTTCTTTATTACAAACCCTTCCCGCGCGCGCCTAAACTGTTCCCGCGCGCGCCTAAACTGTTCCCGCGCGCGCGCGCGCATTTTCCCGCCCAGGAAGATATGCAGCCTAGGGCGCAGGCGCGATCCCGCGCCCGGGAAAAGTACAAACCCACGGCGCATGCGAGATTGTAATTTGAGAAGACCCGGCCCCTGTCACCGCCCTGGCCCAACCTCTTCCCCTGCCAGCATATATAAGGCATGACCCTACATTCAATAAACGAGACTTGATCAGGCTATTTGTCTTGTCTCCATTTCTCGTGTTTTCTTGTCCCCTCCATTCCCACTCCCCCTTCCAGGGTCTGTTAGACTGTCCTGCAGGTCGGGACATCTCTAGAAAAACAAAATGCAAAAACTCACTGGGCATGGTGGTGCACGCCTGTAGTCCCAGCTACTCTAGAGGCTGAGGCGGGAGGATCTCTTGAGCCCAGGAGGCAGAGGTTGCAGTGAGCTGAGATCGTGCCACTGCACTCCAGCATGGGTGACAGAGTGAAACCCTGTCTGAAAAAAACAAATATTGGGTAATCTGATGGTTTTTGGCCACTGTGAGATACTTCTCTTTTCATGTTTTTAATTTATAGATGCCTAGCTTTTTCGATGCAGTCAAAATTATTTATCTGTATCGGTATATTTTATGCCTACCCTACATCAATGATTAAAATCCTCTCCCATGTTTCTTTTTGTACTTATAAAATTTCATATTTTATGTTCAGACCTTTAATCTATCTAAAATTTACTTTTATGAAAATTGTGAGGTGAAGATCTGACTTTACTTTTTCAAAATGGGATGCTTCATCCTTTTCCTTTGTCAAAAACTAGATTCCCATGCATATTTGGATCTTTTTTGGACTCCATTCTGATCCATTGATCTATTTGTCGAGTTTGTTCCATTGTCACATCATTGTAATTGCTATACTTCTATGCTAGGTTTTGGTATCTGATAGGGTGAGTTTCCTCCCACTGTTCTTTTTTCAAAATCATCTCAACTAGTTTGAATATTTTCTCTGCCAGGTGGTTTTTAGTATTACTCTGTTGGGTTCTATTAAAAAATTATTAGAATTTTTATTGGGATTAAATCTATAGATTTTAAGTTAATTGACATTTTTACAATATTAAGTGTTACCATGCTGGATTACAACATAGCTATCACTTCATTCAGATATTCTTTTATGTACTTCAGTAAAGTTTTATATTTTTCTTCATCTAGATTTCATACTTTCACTGTTGTGTTTCTTTCCCTAAACAATTTAGAGTTCTTGAAGTTATTGTGACTGGAATTTTTATCTATTACATTTTCTAGTATATTATTGCTGATTTATAAACACATTTCTTTGTATGTTGCTCTTGTATTTTGCTGCTTTGCTGAATTATTTTTAGTGGTTCTAGTAGCTGCTTGGTTAATTATCTTGAATTGTTAATGTAAATACTGATATTTTTAGCAAATAATGATGATCTTATATTTTTCTTTTCAATATTGGTATCTCTGTGGACAAAGGTAAGTTATACATTCAATTGATATTTATTGGGTAGCTGCTATGGCCCAGGCATTATTCTACACTCTGGGGATACAAAACAGACAAGCTTTCCACCCTCTAGAGCTTACACTCTATTCAGGAGGGATTGACAGTCTAGGAAACACATAAAACGGTTAATCACCATTGGGAAAATATTCCATAACTCACTGGCTTAAAATAGCAACAAAGATTTATCATTGGCTGGGAACCATGGTTCATGTCTATAATCCCAGCACTTTGGGAGGCAGTGGCAGGGAGACTGCTTGAGCCCAGGAGTTCAAGACCAGCCTGGGCAACAAGCGAGACCTCATCGTAGGATTTATGGCTCTTTGTTAAAATGCTATGTAAGCAAAGCCCCTAAGCCACTGCCTTGAGAGAAATACTTTTGAACAACGGCCTTTCCCACTGATGGGTACAGCAGGAGTTAACAACCTTCTGCTTGTTTTTCTTTTGTTCCTTTGACTTTTGTTTTCAGGAGAATGTCTCAAGTAAGAACCAAAAAAGGGAAAGAAGAGAAATTATGCTTTCTCCCTTACAGTGGTAAGTGGCTTTTTTTTTTTTTTAATATTTTATTTTTGGAGATCTGGTGTGTTCTTTCTGCTCTTTCTCCTATTTTCTTCTTCTTGTTGCCTGCTGCCTATAATTCACATATGACAAGTGGAGCAGCCTCAAGGTATTCTTCAGGATGAAAGTCAGATTCTGAGGAAGGCAAGGCAGAACTGAGCCTGGGGCCCTGATAACTTCATGCAGCAAAAGTCCTTGCCCTGGACTGCTTGACCCCAAACAACCCTATACCTGGGCCATTTTTTTTTTTTTTTTTTTTTTTTTTTTTTGTCACAGAATACATCCTTTGTGTTTAAGCTACCATTATTTTTTCTTTGTATGTAGCCAAACCTAACCTAATTAACACTGCTATCTTCATCATTTCAAACCTGAGTCTACAAGTGTTGCATAGAAACCAAGGTAAACAGAATATTATTCTTATTCTCAAAGAGCTCAGGAGCCAATATGAGGGGTGAAAACCTGCACAAGTTACTTTGGCACAAGGTAAAGTAGGAGAAGTACAAAAGAGACGAGTGAATACTGTCAGAATTCGGAGAAGAAAGATATACATAAAGTTTAGTGTGGAGCAAATGTGGTGAGTGGCTCAGCAGAAGATAGATTTAGAAGAAAATGGGTCAATTTTTTAAAATGGATGAAGACAGGAAGGGAAGGGCCTTCTAGGCAGAATACATAGCATAAGGAAAGGGGCCTGCATAGTTTCTGTGCCAGGAATTCTGCGTTGCCTGGGTTGGTAAAATTCCTAGGTGGAGCAGAGGAGAGTGAGGAGAGATGAGGCAGGAGAGTTAGGTTAAGGCTACCTCTTGTAGGGCACTGAGTGCTCATGCACCAGGGTCAGTGTATTGAAAGATAGTAACAAGCATTTCTCTTTGTTTTTTCCATGTAACTGACTTTCTCCATGGTTAAGGCACACAACTTCCTAGAAAGCAGAGACATTAGGATTCTTAAAGTTAGAATGTAAAGAAAAAGCAAGTGCCATTATTTAGCTTGTGACATTCAAAATGGATTCAATAGCAAGACAATAAGCCTTGGAAGCCAAATTTTATCTTAAAAGGAGAACTTTCTGAATTCCATTAATAGGCAAAGAATAGAGCCCTGAGGCCTCAGATTATAGGATTCTACCACAGCGTTTAAAAGATTCCCCTCTTCCTTTTGTCGTGTAAGCCTGGAGGCTTGATGCCCAAGTAGGAATGAAACTGTCTTTGCAAGATTTTAACAATGAGAACAATATGACAGTGAAAGAGACATGATCCAACCAACCCCCATCTTGCCTTTAACCTCCAGATTGCCTTTGGTCATTCTTGGGCTTGGGCCAAGCTAACTTTGGGAAAAAATTAGTTTATAGTTTAAATGATAATAGTCCTTTCCCAAAACTAAACTGCCTTTGTAAAACTAATGAAAGACTACCAAGTTAGGAAGATGAGAGGAGTCTGAATTCTGCTAAGATCTAGGCATGAATGATTATCAACCATTATTCTGGTGGTCACAAGATTTGCAGTTTCTGCAATTACTTTTGCAGATGACATCACTGTTGTAGAACCTAAGACTGGCCGTTGAGATGTCCTTTCAGGCTTTTGCATTTCTGATGACCAGATGGCCCCACCCAGACCTGTGATTTTTGGCTCAACTGCTCCTGTGGCCCCCACCCAGAAGCTGACTTAGCACATGAGGACAATTTTCCACACACCTACGATTGCATCCACAACGAATCAGCAGTACCCATTCGCCTATCCCCCTGTTTACCAAACTATCCTTGAAAAACCCTAACCTCTAAATTTTGGGGGAGATTGATTTGAGTAATAACTCCATCTCCATCTCCCATGTGGTGTGGTTGGCCTCATGTCAATTAAAACACTTTTACTGCAATTCCATAGTCTCAATGAATTGGTATTGTCTGTGCAGTGGGCAGGATAACCCATTAGGCAGTTACAGGATTACAGGAATCAAGAATAAGACAGTACAGATCTTTTCAATCTGTGCACAACCAGTGAGCTAGATGCTTCTCTTGACCCTTGGTCTTCAGGAAAGCCCAACATGACCCAAGGTGGCCATACCTTTTGGCTGGTAGCTATGGCCCCTGGCTGGGAGCCTCTGGACATGAACAATTTTGTCTGGGGCTTGAGCACAGTGGAATCAAGCACTCTTCCTGGGCATGGCTTAGGAGACGCTATACACCCAGTACTGTCTTCAGGAGCCAGCTGGTAGGTGGGGTGTGTTGTTACCCATTGTAGACACGTGGACTCTGATGCTGCTGGAGATGGGGGAAGGGCTCATCTTCCAGGTGCACAGGAGCATAGGGGGCAGCTTGAGAACCTATGGTCAGTGTTCAGAGGTGAGTGGCCTCATGGGGACTCCTGATTGACCCAGTTGGGGCTGTTTCTCCATGTATCAGACACTTTTGTCCATGTGTGGCAGATGTTCCCTTTTATGGTACCCAAACCAGTGGCAGAGTTGTTACAGCCTCACCAATGCACCACAATGTAGCATTCTCTTGTGAGGTATCACCTGGAATTGTTTGTCTCAAGACCAAGAGAGTTAAGGAGTGTGGACACAAAGGTTGAGGTTGGAGCAAAAGTTTAATAAGCCAAAGAAGAAAGCTCTTTGCTGTGGAGAAGGGACCCAGAAGAAGGTTGCTATTTTTACAGTTGAATGCAAAGGCTTTTATAGGAAACTGATGAGGGCTGGGTCTCTCATTTGCATAAGGCATGAATTTCTGGTAGCTTCACCCTGTCTTCCTAATGCAAATGCGGGCCCTTAGCTTGAGTTACTCCATATTGCTTTGTTCCCCTTACTGCTCATGTGTCAGGGGACAGAATTTTGCATTGTGGGCATGTCCAGGGAAGTCACCTGTGTAGCCTTTCTTATTTGTATGGCTATGGGCATGTCTTAGGGAAGCCCCTCTGTGCAAGTTCCCTTTTCTGTGCCTGCAGGCTGTTTTTTTGTTTGTTTGAAAGGGTTCAACTGAGGACCCACCCTAACTGCTTGCCTGACCCAGTTTTTTCCTTTCTCCTTTCCCAGAGTGACTGCTCTAACAACGCATGTGGTTCTGCAAATTAACTTCACCACTAGTTTGAATACTTGATGTAGAAAAAAGTGTGATTGCACTCGAAATGCCTTTGTATTATCACCAAAAATTTCAATGTTTCATTTGTCAATAAAAAAAAAAAAAAAGGAAGAACTGGTAGGCCTTTTAAATGGAATTTTAACTATTGTCAATTTTTGAATTTACAATGTTCAAAATTCAAATATTTATGATAGTTATTTCCAAAATTTTAAATGGCTGTAAAATATCTGGTGTAAAAAATGGTTTTAAACCTATCACCCACTTGTGAGAATAAAGTTTCTCATTAATGTAGACCGTCTAGAGTTTGAAGAGCTTGTCATTAAAAACTTGAACAGGAATTGTCTATGCCTATTTTTATGGATAAAAGCTGATGTAAAATTTATGTACATAGAATCGAGTTCAAGTTTCTCTTAAAAAATTGAGAATACCTTATTTATGGCCAGGTGCAGTGGCTCACGCCTGTAATCCCAGCACTTTGGGAGGCTGAGGTGGGCAGATCATGAGGTCAGGAGATCAAGATCATCCTGGTTAACACGGTAAAACCCTGTCTCTACCAAAAATACAAAAAGAAATTAGCTGGGCGTGGTGGCAGGCGCCTGTAGTCCCAGCTACTCGGGAGGCTGAGGCAGGAGAATGGCGTTAACCTGGGAGGCAGAGCTTGCAGTGAGCTGAGATCGCGCCACTGTACTCCAGCCTGGGCGACAGAGCGAAACTCTGTCTCAAAAAAACAAAACAAAACAAAACAAAAAACAATAACAAAACCTTATTTATATGTTTTATAAATATTCAAAATTTAATTACTTTCCTAGTACTTAGGTTTTATTTATTACATGTTAGAAAATAATGTAATAATTTTTTTCAGCAAGCCATGGATAGGTGTGCCCAAATCCCCTCCAGTTTATCCCAGTGTGCAGTACAAATATTATCAAATTTTGTGTTTGTTATGAAAGTGGATGAGAAGTATTGACAAAGAACACTCTACTCCCTTTACAGAGCTTAAGAAGGGAGACTAAGTAAAGCAAGCGTCAAGGATTAATTAGAACTATCCAGACAAGTATATCAGAGCCTGAGATGACCAGGACTAGTAGTAAACTTCTCAGTTACACTAGAGGACACTGCAAGATTTAAGAAACAGCCTTTCATGTAGCCACCACTAACAGGAAAAGTACAAATGATGGCTCAGCAGCATTGATGGGAGAAGCTGGACAGACAGGCCTGTGTAGCAGTCCCTCTGGTTCCCTGTGAGTGAGGGATGCAGGAATTCCCATTTGTGCCAGTGAGGGGGCATGGAATTGTTAACTGTGATGGGGTCTGATTAAGGCCTGGAGGGAGCACATAGGGTTAATATGGGTGGGGCCCTCTGGACTGGGAACAAATGACGGGCCTGAAGTGGATGTTTTCACATCATCCCCAACACAGTCAGACATGGCTGGTTGCACCTCAGGGTCAGTCAGTCCAGCCATTCTGCAGCAAAAATCAGTGGACAGAGGAAGCCGTGATGGTCTGAGGGCCCCTTCCTGCTGCTGCTGGGAGGGTGCAGTAAATCCCTGTAACATATATAGTGGCTGTCATGGTGGAGTTGGAAGTGAGAGGGCAAAATCAGAAAGACCGAACATTTGGCAAAGGGTCTGATTCATCCAAAAGAGATCATGCAAACTAGGCATGATATGAGGTTAACTTTAAATACACTATTTAAACTTCATCATCCAAACTGACTGTTTAAAAGAGATGAGATTAAAATATTGCTAATTGCAACTCTAAATTACCCATGCTACTTAGCTAGGTGGGAGTTTGATGAGGAAAATCAGGTCAGTCTTACAGACAGAAGAAATTAAGCTTTCTGGTCACATCAGAGTGCAGTGTGAAAAAATGAGTATCTGTCCTTCACCAGGCGAGAGGTTTAGGCTTCATTTCATAGGCAATGGGGTGCCTTTAAACCTTTGTTGGTGTCATCAGCTTCCTGTGCTTTACAGACCAGGAATATACCTTCTTTCCCTCTTTGCTCATCTGAATGTCCCAACTCTTCCAAAAAGGACACACACTGCTCCTGGAACAAGAACCCCACCTCCACGTCCCAAACTCCTGTTAATGGAAATTATAAGATTTCCTGTTAGGGAATAGTTGGGAGATTTCTATATTTCCCTAAAATGATCTGGCCTAATGAATATACTCATTAGAGGTTTTATTTCAGTTCACACTATCTTCTTTCCCTAAATCCTAAAATATATGAAAATACATTAGGTAACAGAATGATGATGAATCCCCTTACATAAAGTGACTATAACTAGAGATTGTTTTTAAAAAGCTGGCATTGAGACATCACCAAAAGCATCCTCCTAGGTCTGCAGAAGGGATTTTGGAAATGGCATGTGATACATTAATTCTAACTTACTGCTTCCCACATACCATGGAATAATCATTTTTTTAAAGCTGAAAATATTGGATGATTACTTCTAATGTGAAATGTTTTTAAGTCATAAAATGTGCATTGTGAAATGCCTATCATATGTGTTTCTTGGGCTGGTAATCTCTGGGGTGAAGATAAATGAAGATGACAGCAGAGAAAGAATGTTTGTGAGGCTGCCTGTTCCCCTCATTGACTACGCTGATGTGTCTTGGCCTCTCCAACTGTTGACATTACATTTTGCTTAGGATCTGACTTCTTAACTTTCCTGCCTTACTCTGTTCTCTTTCTCTCTGGGATGCATCTTAATACAGGTCCTTTCTCTTGAAACACTCACATTTTATCACATAGTCTATGGGAGTCACACAGTAAAAATGCTTTGTGATTAAATTTTTTTTTCTGTTTTCTTTTACAAAAGGTACAAGCCCGGTTAAGAAGTTTAAACCTGAATTATATATAGAAAAATGTGAATATTACTCATTAAAATGACAACTTCTGTACCTTTTATTTTGGTTTTAAATTATACCACTAATCCAAATACTGTAAGGAATAACTGGTTTATAAAGGGTGATTAAGTTAGGAGTGACAGATACTTACCTTTTAAATAAAAAAGTCAGATCCTTAATGTATCACAGGGTCCTAATTTATAAAGTCATCCTCTTTCAGCAGTCTGCCCATCTCAATTGTCTCCTGGGTTTTCTTTATTTTGAGGACACAACAATGCTATTATTTTAGGTGTGGCAGCACGGTGGAAAAATAGGGAAGCATTTTATATTTGATGATGCAATGCTTTCCTTTATCTTGACATTCTTATCTTTGAATAGGGAAAGGGGTAATGTGTTCACTATGTAAATTAATTATAAGCCTTTTTTTTGCTCTATAAAAAGGGAAAACATTAAGGTTTTAGATAGTAATTGTTCTTTGACTCTGAACATGAGTCTTTGGAGAAATTCTCTTTGGTAAATGCAATTCACTCACATGCAGTGAAAACAGCCATCAAAAGCTTTCATAAAGAGGCTAATAGTATGGAGTAATAACTACTTTGAAGGGCGTTGGGGGAATTATTCAGAGAGGTTCTGCAAAGTGGTTTGGAGACGAAAAGTGCAATATAAATGCTAAGTAGCCCCATATTTTTCTGGGAAGAGGTGCAGTAAATGTAATCACGGCTCTGCTCAAGCTGAGAAACCACCTCTACGCCCATATTTAATGTTGATGAAATCACTGACACAACTTCCAACAGAGGATCTCTTTCTTCCCACTCACTGTCATGTAAATAATTTCCACAAAAGTCAGAGCAATTCCTGCTTATGAAAGGTTTACACAATTTTCAGAATTGTGAAGGAAAAAAAAAACAGGCATATGGTATTTATATAGTAGGTACTCAGTAAATATTTGTTTATTTTGTTTTATTTTACCTTTGCTTTTTAGGTGCCCTTTACTCGTGTGCTTTTGAATTCCCCTAAGAGGATATCAGCACTAGATGGCGCTATGTTACCGTGAAGACTGCCAGGGTGGTGGTGGTGGAGGGGTGAATCTCTAGTTTTGTAATTAGCCAACAATACAGATAAGCAGAGGTTTAATTTAAGTCATTTCCCCCTCATTATACTTTATAAGAAATCATGACCTTTTTATTTTGGAGGGGAGACAGGGACCTACTGTATTATTTTATCTCAGCATAAGCAAATTCAATTTGCTTTAATTCTCACTTTGAAGGAGAGAATGCCAGGCTGCCTCCTCTCTGTTTCACGGTGTGTGGCATTGGTAATGAGCTATGACAGCATTCCTCCTGCCGCTAACTGTGTCACATGAGCCGTCGGAAGGTGACTTGAGATGTGAAGAAATGAAGGTGCGTAATTGATTCTCACAGTGAGAACATGCTTTCTAGTCTTTCTTTCTCTGAAAAGCTCATGACAATTTTTATTAGAATAAAAGGGTTGGTTTTCTCATAGTCCTTGGAAATTCCCATAATAGGCTAAAATGTTCCTTTTCCCTCTAAAAACAGTTTGTAATGATTCAAATGGTCAATGATTTTGAAAATAATTGAACAGCTAAGCCTTAAAGTAATGTATACAAGCAAATTTTAGCAGAAGAGATCACTGGCTTCCACATTATCTTTGTGGGGACAGAGGATATTCCTTCCAGCCTCTCGTCTTTTATAGGTGTGAGGTGACATGGTGTTTCAGTGTGTTAATGTATGTTTCTATCTGTCTGGTGTTGAAAACCTTCAAAGGCGATTAACTCCTTTACAGAAGCTGAGAGGGAAGGAAATGAGTCCTTCACCAGAATATGGATCTCTGAATGGTGGCATTACTATAACAACATACATGCTTATGTATCTCTATATCTCTACATACTTTAAGTCATATTTTATTAAGACAGTCTGTGGCTACTCAAAAATGAAATTGGGAAGGAGAAATTTTAGAAAGGCAGCCGGAGAAGCTACTCAAGAGAATAGAAATAGCGGCCGGGCGCGGTGGCTCACGCCTGTATTCCCAGCACTTTGAGAGGCCGAGACGGGCGGATCATGAGGTCAGGAGATCGAGACCATCCTGCCTAACACGGTGAAACCCCGTCTCTACTAAAAATACAAAAACTAGCTGGGCGAGGTGGCGGCGCCTGTAGTCCCAGCTACTCGGGAGGCTGAGGCCGGAGAATGGCGGGAACCCGGGAGGCGGAGCTTGCAGTGAGCCGAGATCGCGCCACTGCACTCCAGCCTGGGCGACAGAGCGAGACTCCGCCTCAAAAA
>NW_016823202.1:196430-220891 GCF_001698545.2 Rhinopithecus bieti | reverse complement strand
TTTTTTTTTTTTTTTTTCTGAGATAGAGTTTCACTTTGTCGCCCAGGCTGGAGAGCAGTGGCACGATCTTGGCTCACTGCAACCTTGGCGTCCTGGTTTCAAGCAATTCTCATGCCTCAGTCTCCTGAGCAGCTGGGACCACAGGTGCAGCTACCATGCCCGGCTGATTTTTTTGTATTTTTGTAGAGATGGTGTTTCACCATGTTGCCCAGTCTGGTCTCAAACTCCTGAGTTTAGGCAATCCGCCCACCTCAGGCTCCCAAAGTGCTAGGATTACAGGTGTGATTACAGGATTACAGGATTATCACACTGGCCATGAAAAATGTTTTAAAAATAAACTTAGTGGGCCAGGCACAGTGGCTCATACCTGTGATCCCAGTACTCTGGGAGGCCGAGGCGGGCGGATCACAAGGTCGGGAGATCGAGACCATCCTGGCTAACACGGTGAAACCCTGTCTCTACTAAAAAAATAAAATAAAATAAAAAATAATAAATAAATAAGCAAATAAATAAATTTAGTGTAGCCTTAGTGTTTATAGAGTTTATGGTAGTATACAGTAATGTCCTAGACCTTCACATTCACTCACCACTCACCCAATCACATACCCAGAACAACTATCAGTCTTGCACATTCCATTCATGGTAAGAGCCCTACAAAGGTGTGCCTTTTTTTTTTTTTTTACCTTTTATATCATATATTTATCTACATTCTCTATGTTAACATATACAAATACTTACCATTGTTATACAATCACCTATAGTATTCAGTACAGCAACGTGCTGCACAAGTTTGTATCCTAGGAGCAATAGGCTCTACCACATAGCCTAGGTGTGTAGTGAGCTCTACCATCAAGGTGTGTGTAAGTGCACCACTCTATGATGTTCACAGAGTGACAAACTCTCAGAATGTATCCTAGTCATTAAAAGATGCATAACTCTATTTACTAAAGTCCTTTAATTGTCATCCAGTAGGGACCAATGTTCTGTAAAATAATTAGAAAGTATCACAAGGCATTAATTTAAAACTTCAGTCTTCTCTGAAGTGAAGAACAGCTCACACAGACAAGTACCATGCATCTAGTAGTGATGGTTGTAATTACTACAAATAAATGAGAGAGGGAGCTCACCAAAGTCTGATCCAAAGTAAAAAGGATTCCATGTTGACTTAGTGTGTTTGTTCTCTATGCTGAAATTACCGTAACTTAGTGGCTGAAAACAACACACATTTCTCACTTCATAATTATCGTGGGTGAGGAGACGGCACAGTATGGGTTAGCTGGCAAGGCCCTGTGGCTGCCAGCAAGGGATTGGGCAGGTTGCATTCTCAGCTGGAGACCCAGCTGTGAAGGATCTTTGTCCACGCTCATTCAGGTTGTCGGTAGAATTCATTTCCTTGAGGTTGAATGACTGAGGATCCCCAGTCTTACCGGCTGTCAGCTGGAGGCTGCCCTTGGGTTCTAGAGACCACCTGCAGTTCCCTGCCATGTGGCCCTCTCCAGAGCCCATTCCCAGAAAGGTGGTTTTCTTCTTGAAGACCAGAAAGAGAATCTCTTTCCTGCCTGCTGAGATAAAGTCTCATACAGTGTAGCATAATTGTGAGGGTGACATTCCATCACAGGTCTCACCCACACTCAAAGGGAGTGGATTTCACAAAGGCATTAACACCAAGAAGTGGGAATTATTGGGAGTCACCCTTGGGTCTGTTTGTTACACTCAGGCAGCAGAAAATGGAGCACCCTTTATGTTCTATAGGAATCCTAGTCCCCTATTTGCCCCCTAAGCTATATTTTAGAGTAGCCCTCTTTTCCCAGCATGTATTCTCCTTCAAGACCTGGGATGTTTACTGAGAGGCCAATCACTTGTGCTCCTAGCATCACCTCAGACAATGCAGTTCTTCAGGCTGAGGTGGTCTCTCCACAGCTCCCTGAGATGTCCTCATCCCCTGAGCACTGGGGGCACATGCTGCAATCTCCAGCCCCCTGCTCTGATAGAACTGGGTCTACTTTAGGTTCTTTGCTGCTAAAGCTCTGGGTTTGTTAAAAAATAAAGGTTTGAGAATTATCTATTATGGTTCTTCTCCCTGAGTATTAGGCTAAATTGTTTTATTTTTTAAAGTTTCATTGTTATATTTGTGATCTCATGAGTTATTACCTTTGAATCAATAATAACATGTTATGTCTAGCAAAGCATTTTAGATATATTAAGATTATGAGATATTAATACAATACATACATTTTCTTATAAATGTAAAATATTACCTATAAGAAATCCTATGCCTTAACTCTTCTTGTCTAGTCTGAGTTGCTAGTCTATTCATTGCTAATGTAGGGAGTGGGATGATGTTCTGTTAGTATCAAAGATAAATTACAGTAATAGAAGTAGTGAACAGCAAGGTGGAGTTATGTAGCTAGACAGGATCACTGATGAATAAACACTAAATCTTCTACTTCCCCTTGCCTTCTCTGTTCTCAGATTTTTCTCGTAGGTAACATCCACGAAACATGTTCACGTCTATTCAGTCCTTGGGAAAGAGGGAGAGAGTTTTGTACTCAATGATTTAAGAAAACTTTGGACAAAAATGTGACTCTATTTATTATGTAGGGTGATGTTAACTACATATTAAATAACTATATTTGCTGGGAACAGTGGCTCATGCCTGTAATACCAGCATGCTAGGAAGCTGAGGAGTGATTAAGGCCAAGAGTTTGAGACCGGGGTGGACAACATAGTGAGACCTTATCTCTGAAAAAAAAACCCAAAACACAAAAAACTATATTTTACTTGACCATGAACTTTCACTGAAATAGAGTGTGTATGGTATTAAATATTGGTACTCAATATTTTTTAAAAACAAGGTTGGAGGCAACCAGTTTGGTATTAGAGAGAGAGGGTTCATAATAGTTTTCTTGCAACATCTCTACAAAATAATTCCACTCTCTTGATAAATCTACTACTAATAAAATTGAATTACAAAAATTAAAGAAAAATATAACACTGATTTAAGGAAATTAATCTATTATTTTAACAGTGACTATATCATTTCTATAATATGAAACATTAAATGTTATTAATAAAGACATTAATCTATCAAAAGATACGTGGGAGCTATTTAGAACAAACAAGTCAGAAAAAAAGTCACATTATAAAGTAAAATTCATTGGGGAAGAATACTAGACTGTTTTTCTCAAGACCCGTGAGAATCATAAATCCATGGAAACTGAGGAGTCTCATTTTTCTTTGGCAAAAAAGAAGCGTGTGAAGCTTTACCAGGGGCATGAATTCGCATTTATAAAAGCTGTAAAATTCCAGTAAAGCCCTGTTTTAATTATTTCACCATTCCATGGGTTTCATTGTACTGTGGGTCAACTCTGTACCCACAGAGAGCATATGATTAGGTAGTTACCCAAAAACATACTCAGGATTCAACTATTCTAATAAGTAGATAAGCTTTTAAAAAGGTTTGTTAAGCACTGCCACATAGTGCCATATAGAAATATGCATGGTTTTTCCCCATGGCCTCATAATTCAAGGCATCATGGTATCTATCCTATCTTTGGTTGTTGAAATACAAAACTGGACATATGTGCACGTTGCTTTTATAGGAATGTGTATTTTAATCTTTTAAGATTCTATAGGCTTGATGTGGACTTTAGAGGTAAGGGTTTTTGGAGGCAGAGATCTCCTGTGTCCAGGCAAGGGGAGGTTCAGAAAGGAGGTCAGCAGACTGTCCCTGAGGGGCAGGAAGATGGCTCTTCCAGGTGTCTGGAACCACGTTGGGAAGGAACACCATCTAGAATACTTGTATGACCCAGGGCAGTGTTTCTCAAATTAAGCCTCCTTCAGCATCATTGGGAAGCCTTGTTTGAGATTGCTGTTCCCATTCCCAGTTCCTGATTCAGTAGATCTGGCTGTGGGTCTGAAATTTTGCATTTCTAACAAGTTCCTAGATGATGCCGATACAGCTGTTCGAAGACCACATTTGAAAAACATTAACCTAGTGGCCCGTCATCACTTGGCTTGATTAGGACCTGGCTATTTGCAGAGAACAGGCGGCAAGGAAAGCTGGAGGGAGCACCTAACATGAGGGTGAAGACCTCAAGTCTTGATGCAAAATGATTTTAAGGAAGCCTATGGATGACACTGACTTTGGGGACGATCACTCTTCCCTACTCCATGTACACTGGCAAGAAAACAAAAACAAGTACAGTGATTGCTCTCTAGGGGAAGTCTTTATGACTAGGATCACAAGCTTTGAAGTCAGCTGAGACTTGAATCTGAGTTACTGCTTTACCTGGCATGGCCAGAGTGAGCCATTTCACCTCTTAAGTCACAATTGCTTCTTAGTGGGCTAATGCCACAGAGTGGGTTCTCAAAAATGAGTGTCATTACCCTTTTCCATTTAGGGAAGCCCCCAGTGAGTATAACTGTAACCCCTTCTCCCTCTGCCCAACCTCCAGCAGCCAGGGCAGGGGGACACATAACTCTGGCTTGGCCATATAGATTATCTTCCTGGAGTGAGCAGGTGGAATCAGTGAGGGAGATGAAGGTGGGAGGATGGTTAGGATTTGGTGGTGGTCATAGCCTATCAGTGTTCATCTGCAGTGGGAGCAGCAGCCAGTGGTGGTGGCATTGTATCTACTGCCAAAATTGCTCAGTGCCTTCACATTCCCAGGGACTCTGCCCACATGTGAACTTTATGGGATCTCTTCCCCGACTATTCTTATTTTAAAGAGCAATACCCACCTCCCTCAATGTATAACTCCCTCTCCCCATCCCTGCTTTAATTTTTCTTTTAGCATGATCTACTATGCTGGGTATTTTTCTGATTTGATTTTGTGTGATTCTTTCATTAGAAGCTGAGCCTCAGGAAGAAAGAAATTTTGTCTTTTCTTCACTGTCATTTGCCAATGCCTAGAACAATACCTGAAACATAGTAGTACTAGATCAGAACTTATTGAATGAATGAACCCTGTGAGCTTGTTATAGTCTAGTAAATTCACTATTTATCTAAAAGAACTAAAATCTATTTTTTGGTTGTAATTATTGACCCTGGAGATATCCATCATTATGAAGTGTTTTTAGTAATTTTAGTTACCTTCAAAGTGTTTCCATTAACATATAGGAACTACTTTTAAAATTTCGTGCAGGTAAGTTATCAGCTAAGAATGTTCCTTATTAACTAAGATTTTGATGACATACAAACATGAAACAGCTGTATGTCTTTTCTTCAATGTTTTTCTTTTATGCCACCAACCATGTACTGTCAAATATTTCCCATCTCAACAATATTTTAGATGAATCACATTGCACTGTGGACATTTTTGGGTATGAAATTCCAGTCTCACTCAGTGTAATAAGTTTGAAAGGTCAGCCTCATGTCCAATGGAGAAAGAACTCTTCTCACCAAGCCTGGCCTAGGACCCACAGCACCTGCATTGGTGAGGGAACTGCATTGGTGGAAGCCTGTCTTGCTACTTTTCTTTTTTGGCATCTTCTTTTTTTCCCTCTAGTGTGCTAGGGTATGGGGGGAATAATGGGTGAAGGGACAAATGCCTCCCACATAAGAAAAGTCCTGTGTTTCTTCCTTGGCTGGCCACATGATCTGTATGGCAGGCATCTAATGGCAGTTCTCTCATTGTCCAGTGGGTAGCCCTCTGGCCACCCAGCTTAAACCTGGGTAGTTTTCATGGTGTCCACTTGGCCCAGGGATATGCACCTAAGGGTGGGAGGGCAGACTACTATGTTGCTTCCCTTTCTTCAGGCAGCCACAACCCCACAATTAATTCACTTTTACTCTGCTCAAAGCGGGCACAGGAGCAGGTTAACAAACTCACTCACACACTGAGTCCACCTGGAGAATGGATGTCAGTCTTCTTGCAGTTACTGCTAATTTCTTTGAGCATGTGACACTTGGCTTTGGGATAGGAAAATAGCCCCATCACTGCAGGGAAGAAGAAAAGCCATAGACTTTCACTTTGCCAGTGTTTCTTAATGGGAGAGCTAACGGAAATTTGAGTGAGATCAGGTTTTGCTGTGCAGTGCTCTACCTTAAATTGCAGGATATTTAACATCCCTGGATCCCGCCCATTAGATGCCAATTGCATCCCCAACGCCTCCCCACGTTTCCAACTTCCACTCAGCCTAAGAACCATTGGTAGGCCAACAACTCAATAACACACTGGAATTCTAGAACTTCTAAATCTATTGCTTATGCAGACTGGTGGGAGTAGTGGGTGATAGCTGTGTAACTGATAAGTTCCACAGAGATATGTCTGGCAGTTCTCTTTAGAATGTGAAGGATCTTAGCACCTATTATCCTCAGCTTTGGGTTTTAGTTGAAATTCTGAGACAAGGGAAAAAGAGTCCTTCAACATCCTATTACAGGCTGAAAGCAACATGTCTCCATATTACAGTGTAAGATTTGTAATGTTTGTAGATTTCTTTATGTAGCTAGTTTCTTCCTGGTATGTAGGTTCCAGTCAGCCTCAGTCAGAAAAGCTGCCCCATTCCTATCTCCTTCATTCAAGTTTTTGTGGGGAACCCCCAGTCTTCAGAGCAGCATAGCTTTTATTCATCTTCTATAAATACAAATCCTATCCAAATAATCACAGCTATTTTTATGATGTCTGTAGTTCTACAGCATCGTAAAAGAAAAATTAATGTTTTGTATTTGATTGAACCATGAAATGACCATTTTTTGTAAGTTAAAATCATTGAATATTGGCAATTTTGTGTAATTCAATCTAAGTATGCTAGTGGACTTCACACCTAATTTAAATGTAAGCAAAAAGCTTTAGCATAAAGCAGTATCAGTGATTGAAAATGACAAGATGTTTATGAGAGAGAGACTCAGATTTCCTCCCCATTCACCATGAATCAGTCTGAACTGAAGAACATGGGGGAGAGAAAGGGAGCTAATCTCTCAAGTTTGCATCATGTTCTGCCATTTACAGAATGCCTTCACATGCATCATTTCATTTGCTTTTTTGTTGAGATGGAGTCTCACTCTGTTGCCGTCTGGAGTGCAATGGCATGGTCTTGACTCACTGCAACCTTCTTCTCCTGGGTTCAAGCAATTCTCCTACCTGAGCCTCCCGAGTAGCTGGGACTACAGGTGCATGTCACAACACCCAGTTAATTTTTGTATTTTTAGTAGAGACAGGGTTTCACCGTGTTGGCCAGGTTGGTCTCGAACTCTTGACCTCATGATCCTCCCACTTTGGACTTCCAAAGTGCTGGGATTACAGGCGTGAGCCACCATGCCCAGCCTGCCTTTTTTTTTTTTTTTTTTTTTTTGAGATGGAGTCTCGCTCTGTTGCCCAGGCTGGAGTGTAGTGGCATAATCTTAGCTCACTGCAGCCTCTGCCTCCTGGGTTCAAGCAATTCTCCTGCCTCAGCCTCCTGAGTAGCTGGGATTACAGGCACATGCCACCATGCCCAGCTAAATTTTTGTATTTTTAGTAGAGACGGGGTTTTGCCATGTGGACCAGGCTGGTCTCAAAACTCCTGACCTCATTTGATCCGCCTGCCTCCCAAAGTGCCGGGATTACAGGCGTGAGCCACCACAACTGGCCTTATTTGCTCTTTATGCCACCCTAAAACCCATCTCACAGAAGAATATTATGTTCCTTTAGGGGCACAATTGAAAATGAACATTTTCTACACATGTATAAATATCTAGTCTCTTAATGAAATTTTCAGTTTTAGAAAAGCCATTTTGCTAATATTCAGGACAGTTCCTCAAATTTAGTCTCTATTTAGGCTAAATATTTAAAACGCCCAAATAATTAAGAAATACCTTGCCATGATAGTAGCATTATATAAATTACATTTAGTCATATTGTGGGTTTTGGTTAATGATTTCTATATGTCCTAGAATGTGTGCTTAGATGAAATGTCTTTCCTGACTACCCGCAGCCTGCAGACCCAGTGGAGATTTAATGTCAGTTTCCTTACGAAAGCAGGCTTGAAATGGTGAGGGAAGAGGATATTGATTTTGGAGAAGGGAGAATGGTTCAGGGATATCATCATACATTTCTTGGGCTTTATGACTTTTGGAAAAGGTTATTATAATGGAGTTGAGCTTTTAGCATTGTTTTGCACAAAAAAAGGGAAAGTCTTTTGTGGGTGAGAATAAAAGGAGAAGCAGTTAATGAAAAAAACAAAACTAAGATCAGAGCAGAACTGAAGGAGATAGAGACACAAAAAACCTCCACAAAAATCAATGAATCCAAGGAGTTGGTTATTTGAAAAGATCAATCAAAATGACAGAGCCAGCTAGCCAAGACCTAATAAAGAAGAAAAGAAGAGGAAAAAAATAGACCAATAAAAATGATAAAGGGAATCACCACGGACCCCACAGAAATACAAGCTACCATCAGAGAATACTATAAACACCTCTACGCAAAATCAACTAGAAAATCTAGAAGAAATGGATAATTTCCTGGACACGTTACACTCACTCCCAAGACTAAACCAGGAGAATTGAATCCCTGTGGAATAGACCAATAACGGCCTCTGAATTGAGGCAATAAATTAAGCCTACCAACCAAAAAAAGTCCAGACCAGATGGATTCACAGCTGAATTCTAACCAGAGGTACAGGAAGAGCTGGTACATTCCTTCTGAAACTATTCCAAAAAAGAAAAGAGGGAATTCTCACTAACTCTATTTGTATGCGGCCAACATCATCCTGATACCAAGCTCTGGCCAGAGACACAATAAAAAAAGAGAATTTTAGACCAATATCCCTTGATGAAATTGATGCAAAAATCCTCAATAAAATACTGGCAAACCGGATCAGCAGCACATCAAAAAAGCTATCCCCATAGATCAAGTGGGCTTATCCGGATGCAGCTTGGTTCACATTCGAAATCAATAACGTAAAATCCAGCATATAAAAAGAACCAAAGACAAGAACCACATATTATCTCAATAGATGCAGAAAAGGCTTTTGACAAAATTCACAGCCTTCATGCTAAAAAATGCTCATAAATTCGCAGGTATTTGATGGAACGTACTCAAAATAATAAGAGAATTTATAACAAACCCTCAGCTACTATCATACGAATGGGCAAAAATAGGAAAAATTCCCTTTGAAAACTGGCACAGACAGGGATGCCCTCTCTCAACCACTCCTATTCAACAAGTGTTGAAGTTCTGGCTAGGGCCAATCAGGACAAGAGAAAGAAATAAAGGGTTCGCAGTTAGGAAAATTAAAAAGAAGAGTTCCAAACGTCCCTGTTTGCGATGACATGATGTATATTTAGAAACCCCATTGCTCATGCCCAAAATCTCATTAAGCTGATAAGCAAACTTTCAGCAAAGTCTCAGGAACAAAATTAAATTGCAAAAATCACAAGCATTCTTATACACCAGAACAGACAAACAGAGACCAAATCAGATGACTTCCATTCACATTGCTCAAAGCGAATAATATACCTTAAGAATCCAACTTTAAAGGATGTAAAGGACCTTCAAGGAGAACTTCAACCACTGCTCCGTGAAATCAAACGAGGACACAAACAAATGGAATACATACCATGCTCATGGATAGGAAGGAATCAATATCGGAAGGCCATACTGCCCAAGGTAATTTAAGATTCAATTGCACCCCGTCAAGCTAGCCAATGATCTTCTTCACAGGAATTGGAAAAAACTTCTTTAAAGTTCATATGAACCAAAAAAGAGCCCGCATTGCCAAGACCATCCTAAGTTCAAAAGGACAAGACTGGAGCGTGCAATGCTAACCTGACTTCAAACTATACACAAGGCCTACAGTACCAAAACAGCATGGTACTGGTACCAAACAGAGATATAACAATGGAACAGAACAAGCCTCAAAATAATACACACATCTACAGCCATCCGACTTGACAAGGCTGAGAGAACAAGAAATGGGTGAAAGGACCCTATTAATAAAGGTTGTGGGAAAATGGCTAGCCATAAAGAAAGCTGAACAGGATCTTTCCTTACTCCCTTATTACGAGAGTAATTCAAGATGGATAGAGACTTAAATGTAGACCTAATACCATAAAACCCTAAAAAAACCTAGGTATCCATTCAGGCATAGGCATGGGCAAGGACTTCATGACTAAAACACCAAAAGCAACAGCAGCAAAAAGCCAAAAGGACAAAGGGATTAATTAATAAAGAGCTTCTGCACAGCAAAAGAACTACCATCAGAGTGAACAGCCCCTACAGAATGGGAGAAAATTTTTTGCAATCTACTCAATCTGACAAAGGGCTAATATCCAGAATTATCAAGAACTCAAACAATATAGCAAAAAAAACAAACAACCCATCAAAAAGTGGGCAAAGGATATGAACAGACATTTCTCAAAAAAGACATTCATAACAGCAACAGACACATAACAATCTGCTCATCATCACTGGCCATCAGAGAATGCAATCAAAACCACATGAATACAATCTCACTACCAGTTAGAATGGCAATCATTAAAAAGTCCAGGGAAACAACAGTTGTTGGAGAGGATGTGGAGAAATAGGAACACTTTTACACTGTTGGTTTGGGATTGTTAAATAAGTTCAAACCATTATGGAAACAGTATGGCAATTCCTCAAGGATCTTAGAATAAATGTACCATATGACCCCAGCCATCCACTACTGAGTATATACCCAAAGGATTATAAATAATTCTACTACAAAGACACATGCACACGTATGGTTATTGCGGCACTATTCCACAATACAATAGACCTTGGAATCACCCAATGTCCATCGTGACAGACTGGATTAAGAAAATGGTGGCACATACACACCATGGAATACTATGCAGCCGAAAAAAGGATGAGTTTGCATCCTTTGTAGGGACCTGGATGCCAGCTGGAAACCATCATTCCTTAGCAAACTATCACAAGAACAGAAAACCAAAACACCGCATTTCTCACCATAGTGAGGAACTGAACAAATGAGATCACTTGACTCGGGAAGGGGAATCACACACTGGGCCTATCATGGGAGGGGGAGGAGGAGGGATTGCCTTGGGAGTTTACATATATAAATGAGAATTGAATGGTGCTGATGAGTTGATGGGTACCAGACACCAACATGCACAAGTATAACATATGTAACAAACCTGCACGTTATGCACATGTACCCTAGAACTTAAAGTATAATAATAAAAAAAAATTAAAAAAAAAAACAAAATTCTCAGATCTTCTATTTGTCAGTATTTACAAACAAGAAGGTCTATCTACTTACCTAGTGCATGCCAAACCATGGAATTCCATTCAGCGATTTTTCAAGAAAGGAGGCTCTTTCCTAGAGTGAATTTAACCTTTGTGTCTATCCATGTGGATTTGGAGGATATGCCCTGGTGAATAGTAGGACTTTTAATTTGCATGCTACTTAATATGTTCACTGTAATTGTTTTAGCTGTGTCTTTCTTCTCCCAGAGGAAAAAAGTAACAAGAATCTTAATGCTGTGTCCTTTACTGTCCTCTTCCTGGAAGATGTCATGTTGATCGGTTTGCTATGAATTCCTTCTGTTTGCTCTCAGTGATCATTTTTGCTGATCCTCCTTATTGACTTCCCCAGAGGAGCAGTCCCAAATCTCTGCAACTCTCACTCATCCTCACTCTGTACTAGTCTCTCAGCACATAAAAGTCCTGGAAAATGTCGGGGGAGTAGAGGTCAAGGGACGTTGGGCTAATTCCAGCCAGAATTTTATGTTTATAACAACTTACAAGAAACAAAAGCATTACATTCAGTCATATACCCCTTGGGGTACATCTGTCTTTTGGATGTGACATGAGATAATTAATGTGTAAATAATAATTAGAGTGCTTGGCACAGAGCAAGCAGTTAATAACTGCTGGTTTCTATCTGTCTTTCTTTAATAACCTTTTGACCAGTAAAGACGGTTCAGAAAATATTATGTAATTCATTTTCAGCAATTATGATCTAATGAGTTACGACGACCCGATGTCCTTGCTTCATTTGGTGGTTCAGGTAGTATAGCCAAAATAGGAGTGTGAGATGGCTCTAAACCAAAGACAATACCTAAAATGACTTCTCCTGTCAAGCCGCTTGGATGGAAGCATCTTTTTCAGCTGTGCCCCAACTTGGATTAATTTTTATAAGATAGACCACCTGATCTCAATTTTAGTGGCAGGGATATACCTTGCTGAAGCTCCCTAGCAACTAGCTAATGTTTGCAGCTTCTTCAAGCTATTGTCTCAGTTTTGCTGATGCTGTGGTTGCCACTTGCTTATCTGGACTGACTGGTGACCAACACAGTCCCCAGCTGTCTTCTGAATTCCACTAAATAATCATGATAGCTGGCTGGGCGCAGTGGCTCAAGCCTGTAATCCCAGTACTTTGGGAGGACGAGGTGGGTGGATCACGAGGTCAGGAGTTCGAGCCTAGCCTGGCCAGCATAGTGAAACCCTGTCTCTACTAAAAATACAAAAAATTAGCCAGGCATGGTGGCAGGCACCTGTAATCCCAGCTACACAGGAGGCTGAGGCAAGAGAATCACTTGAACCTGGGAGGTGGAGGTTGCAGTGAGTCGAGATCGTGCCACTGCACTCCAGCCTGGGTGACAGAACAAGACTCCATCTCAGAAAAAAAAAAAAATCATGATAGTCTCCCCACTTGGTGTAATGTTAATGTGTGTCCTATTGTGTATGCTGGGACCATTTTCAGTGAGAGATTTACAGTGGCACTGACTCAGCAAAGACTGACTTTTGTGATAAAATGAATTAATATTTATTTAGTGCTTTGTGGATTAAAATTACTTCTTATATATTGTCTCATTTTATCCTTACGTTAACCCAGTGAAGTAGGTACAGCAAATGTTTTTATCTGTTTTTTTATTCATAAGATTAAAGAATATTGTTTGAGAATGTTCTTACACTTTAATTTTTTTTTTCCCTGCAGGTGAAATGTCCAGCTTTTAAGTGAATTGGTATGGTATGGTGGCTAGTTCCAAATGAAATGGCTAAGCTTCATCCCTTTGAACTCTCAACTTCTCAGGTAATACTTTGGAGATATAACTGCATGTAGTTGGGATGTTGTAATGGTATGAGTGTTTTATGTAGAGATGCTTTGTGCTTTGAACCGGTTTCTTCCAACAAGCTGTGTTGCCCCGCCTTGGAATGATGCAGTTTCTTCCTGAATAAGTCACACTAAACATGCATAGGAAATTTTTTTAGCAACATCAACTGTGATGTTATTATAATCTTAAAGCAGAGTGGCAATTTGTGAACAACAACTTTGGCAAAGGGCCTTGTGAAAAATTGAGAATCACTTGTTTATTATTGTTCTTTTAAATCCTCTTAAGTCTCTGCCAAAAAGAGACTTAAATATTTGTTGCACCCAGTAAATATTTGTTGAATAAATGAGTGAATGAATTATAGAAGGCAGCATTATATATTGATTGATACACCACAGTTGAAATGGACAACAGTGCATCCTGTGCATTGACTAAACTGGACCATTGAGCGATTCTTGAATGTTTCCAGCACCTTCCCACCCCATGCTTTTGGTAACTCCATTTCTTTCATCTCTAATGTCCTTTCCATCTCTGTGATTCAAAATTCTACCCAGCCGTTGAACTAGATCAAATGCCATTTTTTTCTCCATTTTTTCCTGAAGGCTTTGTGGCTTTTCCATTCCATTCCATTCCATTCCATTCCATTCCATTCCATTCCATTCCATTCCACTGGAAATCACTATATCTCAGAAAGTAAAGTTCCCATTGCTCATGTCTTTTTGGTACTTAGTATATTTTCCTTGTAGAGCACATACATTATTATTTCCTGGTAAAGTATGCGCATTATATCTTTCTCTTTAGAATGTAAGTTCTCAAAGAACAGACTGTACTGTATTCGTCTTTTCAACACACACACACGCATACATATATTTTAGCAGGGTGTTACATCTGCTAATTTCTCAATCTATTTTGTTGAATTAATTAGGTTTATAGGGATTTAACTATTCTTTCTATATTGTAATACCTATAGTTAAAATTCTTATCCTTAATAAAATTTTTCAACAAAGATGCTGACAAATAGGAAAAACATTGAGATTTGATTTTCATTGACCATTTGAAGCCTCTGATAGAAATACAAATAGTAGAATGGACAAGGCCTTGAGAGAACTAAGTTTGTAAAAGACACAGAGCGTATAAGCTTGTGATTAGTTAGGGATGAACAGAATCACTACGAGAATCATTGATATTTACTCTAAAAACCTAGTGAGCTAATACAGCATTTTTCTTCAGAGAGAGCAGCATGTTAATTTTTTGAAGTTTGCTTTGGAATTCAGCACGTGGCTCTTCAGTAGTTTCCAAATTATTTCATAACATCGCAAAATCAAAACAACAATATCAAAACACTCCTAGAATTATTTCTAGAAGCAGTAATGGAACTGACTATAAATATCAGGGGTTTGCCTGGGCTGGGGGAGGGCCAGTGTGGAATGCATTATTTCTCCCTTACTGTCATTCCAGGCAGTTGCCAATTTGGGCTGATTATTTCTAGATGACTCTGCAGTGTGACAGGCAGTTCTCCGAGTGAAGCCTCAGGCAGTGAGGTCCTGAGGAAATAGGAAAGACCTGCACATTCCCTAGAGCAATGGGGAAGGAACTGCCAGGCAGCCCCAGTCTCCCCCCAGAGCCCCCTTCTTGTTTTTTCCTTTTAGCACACATGTTCCCAGGGGGTTTGCAAAACACTGATTCATTTTAAAAGGTGTTACAGTAAATTCCCTAGCGGCAGCCTCCTTCCCCACAGAGACAAGCATTAGAGCCCTCAGAAATCTGGGTTACTGACTTGGAAACCGAATAATTGGGGATGAATGAATGGATGAGAGTAAAGAGGCTCCACATAAAAGGAATCCCACAGCATCGTTCATGCCGGAGGACATCAGGATGCCAATAGACGCAGTCCATGGGTTTGGGTTGCCAGGTAACCAGGGTACCCGCAGATTTCCATTTTTACTTTATTTCCGATTCAGGAAAGCCTCGTTTCATACACAGAAAGGAAAGAACACCTCTCCCCACCCCCATTTATTTAGGTCTAACTATTAGCATTCACCTGTTGGTAGCTAAAATGTTTCAGACGACGCAGTTGTTTTTAAACATTTAAGCTGTTAGAAAATCAACAGGAAACATCAGGATGAAAACCGGAGGGTGGTAACGCAAAGGGCAGCCGTGTTCCTGCTTGGTATTCAGGCAGCCAGTGGAAAAAACCCACGCGTCCCCCCTGGGGTTTCTCAGTTTCTCCGTTGGCCTGAGCGCATTAATCCTGCTTCAACAATTCAAGCTCTTCTGCCTCCTTGCTGTGAATTTCCTTGCCTCTAGAAAACACTCAAGACATACTGAGGAGACTCCCCCCAATTGCTTGCTTTTGTTTCTTTAAAAGCTTATTGGTAACCCATTCTTTTGTAATAAAATAAAATAAGCCTTTTATGTGTAATTTTGCAATGCAATAAAACCATACAGAACATTCTCCACTCCACTCCTGTCAAGGAATATGGGGCTAAGTAGTTTTCTTCCTGTTTGGTAGAAAAGCAGCAGAATTGAAGAGCTTCTGAAATTCAATGGAACAAAGGCTAAATAAGCCTGCAGCCCAACATGTGGTTACAAATGAATTCTTTGGATAGTGTTCGTGTCTCTGGAACATACAGCTGGGTGTGTAAGTGTGTGAGTGTGTGTGTACAGTGGGGGTTTTGTTGTGTTTATGGCATATAATTATCCATCTGGACTCTGGATGGGAAGCTTGCCAAAATGATGTGCCCTTTAGTGTGGCAACTGGTTTGAGGCTGAGCTGTTTAAGGCTTATCAACCACAACACTAATATTTTTCTTCTAAGGCAGACAAAAGTCTAGGAAGACTCAGGGAAGTTTCCACAGTTCTGGGTGTGGAGTGTGAGTGGGGCTGGAAAGACAGATCTTTGATCTGCAGTCTTTTCACACTGCCAGCCTAGGAAATTTTTGTCTTTAAAATCTGTCATTTTTCCAAGCTCTTGACGGAGGAAGGCCAAAGCAAAATGAGCCTTGGTCTGGCTGACAACTGTCATTAGCATTTTGTGATAATTAACCCCTGACAGATCAAGGAGATGATTTTCCATCAGAAAAACTTGGACGTTTAGAAGACTGAACTAAAATGAGAAGAGAACAATAGTTTAGTGGAATTCTTAAAGTTGCTAATAATCTATAAAAGTAATCTTGGTTGAATTAGTAACGCCTGCTAGCAGACTAGTAACCCTAGTGTTTGCATGTTTTCAAATGCCTTTTGTTCCTGAGTCTTCAATGTTAGAGATGGTGTTTGGGTTAGTTATAAATTACTCAAGGGAAACCAACAGTGCATATTCAGGGTCTCAAATTACAGTACATTACAAAATGTTATTTCATCCCTAACATTTCTATGCAGTTGAAATCTGGGCAAGATGAGCATCAAGGGTAACGCTGAAGGGAAAAAGATGCCACAAAAAAAGCAAAAAAGTTCTGAAATGGTATTTGGGCAGGGGCTGGCTGTATTCCATAGTCTTCTGGGAGAAGGAGACGAAAAGAAAGTAATTGTGCTTATTTTTATGTGTTTATGTGTATTTGCATACATATACATATTTGTTTGCAGGCACAAATATGAATATGTAAGCACACGTACAAACCGTAGTTTTAGCGTGAAGGAATACCACTACATTCCCCTCCAATTCTCTCTCATAGTTTGGATGCCACTGAATCTAGTCACCCCAGTTGGTCCCACTGCAGGAATGTCTGTCTGTGGAATAGTCAGGAAAGGTAGGATATGTACTTTTTGGCATGTAGCGCATCCTCAATAAAGGTGTGATTTTTCTGAATTAAAAGGGAGAAGGGAGGGGTGGGTAGAAGAGAATCAGGAGATCCAGAGCATAAGCTATTCTTCTGATAAAAAGTGAAAATATTGGCCCACAGGGAGTGAAAATGCTGGAACCAGGATTTGCAGATCCAGAGACTAAAACATAACTTTAAATCAGACTGACTGCATCTGCCCATTTTGATGGTAAAGACCTCATGGGAAAGACTTTTTGATAAATGAACAGGCATTAGTCTTACGACATTTCTCCAACATCCTGCAGTCATCTTGATAGCCACACCTCACTTTTCTTTACTGCCCGTTACTCCTTTGCCTCTCTAGGAGCAGAAAAGGTGAATAATTTTCATTCCACGGTGAGTTCAATTCAAAGTCTCTCCCCTCATTTTTGAGCTCCAATCAGCAGGGAAATGGTTTTATTTAGAGTAATTATTAGAAGAATTATTCATAATTCTTCAGAAAGCCAATTTCATGGCCTGTAAATGTTGAGTGCAGGCTGTCAGATCCAGTTATGCTACAACTCCCAAGGATCCTTTCAAGGTTGTGTCCAGTAGTAGGATTTATGTCACAGAATATTTTTGTCTTATTTATATGTATTACATTGTTTATGCTGCTAAGTTGCAAAAATGATATTTACTTTGTAGTGATTTACAGTATCTTGCCCTTTTAAAGCAATCTCTGGTTTTGGTGTAATGTGAGGTTTTTGTTTAGGAATAAAATCCTGTGGCCTGGAAGAAGTAAAGGTATCTACAGTATTTTGATTTGATTTGCTGTCATATCTGGTTTCCTCAGCAGGCTCTTGGTCAAAGTATGCATGGGGTGGTGGATAGAAGCTGAAGAAAAGTGATAACAGAATGTAATTTGTCCTTGTTTCCCAATGAGATGGATGGATGTCAGCAAGTTCTTTCCTAATGGAAAAAAAGATGGCTGAACCATCAAGCTCTTAGGAGTGCTTTTAATCATTGATCTGTTCTTCCTAAGAAATTATGTCCCACAGGTGCCTACAAATGGGGAGGAAATAATAGGGGGAAACTTACCACTTATCTCCTCTATTCACATGCTCACAGAGAGTGCACTTTGAGAATCAGTTCTGTGTGTGCCCTTATATAGATAGGATTGGGTCATATCCCTTAGGAATATTCAGGAAGGAATTGGAAAAGAGTTTGAGAGCCTATATCTTAGGAAGTTTAAAATTTTCAAAAAAAATCACAAAATTATTGCATCAGAAATTACCACTTTCGGCTGGGCATGGTGGCTCATGCCTGTAATCCCAGTGCTTTGGGAGGCTGAGGTGGGCAGATCACGAGGTCAGGAGTTCAAGATCAGCCTGGCCAACATGGTGAAATCCTGTCTCTACTAAACATACAAACATTAGCCAGGCATGGTGGTGGGCATCTGAAATCCCAGCTACTCGGGAGACTGCGGCAGGAGAATTGGTTGAACCTGGGAGGTGGAGGTTGCAGTGAGCTGAGATCATGCCATTGCTCTCCAGCCTGGGCAACAAGAACAAAACTTTGTCTAAAAAAAAACAAAACAAAACAAAACAAAAACCACTTTGAAAATCCTCTGTGAGGTATCAAAGAAAGTATTATGGGCTTTCCTGTTTAGCGGTCACATGAAACTGTGGAAACCAACACATATGGCTTCTGAGTTTCAAAGAAAATTGCTGTCAGTAAGTGCCATGTGCATCAATTATGAAATCATAACATGTCTGAAAGTGGAAGGGACATTTCGAATCATTTAACCTAGCTCTTTCATTCTACTCCTGAGGAAATTTAAATCTTACGCCAATTGGGGTAAAAATGTTTTCCACTTCTTATAAATCTGGTTCAATTACAGGAAGTGAGAGCACATACTTTAGCGCCTTTCAGCATCTGAGTGTAACTTCTCAGATTGTTGAAAGTAGAAAGGAATGTGGCAAATCTCCTAGAGATTCAGTGCACAAAATATTTCTTTGCAAGAGTTATTGGTCAATTGTGAACTAATTAATCAGTGTTTCCCAGAGACCCTTAATATTTCTTCATCCACTTCACTTCCCTCAGAAAAAATGAAGTTAGGTGATGATGAAGGATATATTTGAGTAGAGCCTGTATTATGGTTATTTTTTATGCTTAGAATAGGAAGGTATCAATTTTTAATAAAAATAATATTTTGTTTTACCAAAAAATTGTGTTTTGTTGTCTCATGACAGCTATCTAGAGAGATTTCAAAGTCTTAACTTGAGTGCATGTAGTAATTAGGAGATATTATTAGGTTAATTAGAAGCTGCATCTCTTAATGATTCAAAATTTTTCAGGAGAAAAAAATCACAAGAGAAGAGACAGTACAGGGAGAGAATTGCCTCTCAAAGCTTTTCTCCTTTGAAAGTCATATTATTATTATAGCAGTATTTGCTTATACTCTTGTTGGAAATTTTCATTATGCCTGCTTTGTTTCAGCTGTATTAAGTGAATAGTGATGGATTTATCAAAATAATTTCTGTTCATTGACTAAGAGCTAAAATATTAATACAAACCAGTTTGGACCCTGACATTAGCTAATGCATCTCCTGAGATCTAGTCCTCTCCAGTACTCTTTCTCCCTCTGAGACTGAATGTCTTCTTCTGGTCCCCATTCCTGGATCCTCTTCTTCTGCCTGCTCCTGTTGTGTTGCTAGACCTGGGTACTGTCTGCATGATTTAGCACTTTCCTGGTCGACACCATTCCCATGAGCTTCTGCTGCCTCACCAGCCTCTCAGACTCTACCCAAGTTGAATTTATTATATTCCGCCCCAACTTGCCCACATCTGCTCCTAATTTCTGTGAATGACCACCAAGTCCTCTAAGCTAGAAATAGAGGCATCAACTTTGACTCTTTCCTCTCCTTCATACTGCAAGTCCATTCAGTCATCAAATCCTGTAGATTCTATCTCCATGACTCTTTCAAATCTATCTCCTCCTTTTCAGCTCTGCCAGTGCTCCTGTTGATCTCTTGTTCTATTTTTGACCCAGGCTGCTTTGGCTACTTCAATCTCTGACAACTCACTCAGGGCATCAGGAGCAGGAACATTTCTCTTTCTCTGTCTTTGGTTTCTTCCATGCAGGGAAACCAACTAGCACACTAAGCATGGTTTGTTATATATGTCGACTGGATTGGAATCCTTTGTAGAATCAACAGAGCTACAGTGCCTCAAAACTTCTCAAACACATTGACCATTTCCATCTGGAACTCTCCTGGTAGTCTTACAGAGTCACCTACTTGTATATAATATTCTATTTCTAATTTCTTATATTTTCATATTTAACAAATGATGTGGCTTGGTGATCCAGGTATCCTTTATTGTCACCTACTTAGCTGTTCCTTGGTCATACCCTCTGTATTAGCCCATTTTCATACTGCTATGAAGAAATACCTGAGACTGGATACTTTATAAGGAAAAAGAGGCTTAATAGACTCACAGTTCCATATGCCTGGGGAGGTGTCACAATCATGGTGGAAGGCAAAGAAGGAGCAAAGGCATGTCTTACACGGTGGTAGCATGTGCAGGGGAGCTGCCCTTTTTAAAATCATTAGATCTTGTGAGACTTATTCACTATCACAAGAGCAGCATGGGAAAAAAAAACACCCCGATGATTCAGTTACCTCCCACTGGTCCCTCCTATGACGTGTGGGGATTATGGGAGTTACAATTCAAGATGAAATTTGGGTGGGGACACAGCCAAACTATATCATTTTGCCCCTGGCCCCTCCCAGATCTCATGTCCTCACGTTTCAAAAACAATCATACCTTCCAAATAGTCCCCCAAAGTCTTAACTCATTTCAGCATTAACTCAAAAGTCCACAGTCCAAAGTCTATTCTGAGACAAGGCAAATCCCTTCTACCTATGAGCCTGTAAAATGAAAAGCAAGCTAGTTAGTTCCTAGATACAATGTAGGTACAGGCATTGGGTAAATATACCTGTTCCAAATAGCAGAAATTTACTGAAACAAAAGGGCCACAGGTCCCATGCAAGCCTGAAACCAGTAGGGCGGTTATTAAACCTTGAAGTTCCTAAATGATCTCCACTGACTCCGTGTCTCATATGCAGGTCACACTGATGCAAGAAGTGGGCTCCCATGGCCTTGGACAGCTCTGCCCCTGTGGCTTTGCAGGGTATAGCCCACCTCCTGGCTGCTTTCATGGACTGGTATTGAGTGTCTGTAGTTTTTCCAGATGCATGGTGCAAGCTGTTAGTGAATCTGCTGTACTGCGGTCTGAGGATAGTGGCCCTCTTCTCACAGCTCCACTAGGCAGTGCCCTTGTGGGGACTCTGTGTGGGGGCTCTGACCCCACATTTTCCTTCCACACTGCCCTAGCAGAGGTTCTCCATGAAGGCTCCACCCCGGCAGCAAACCTCTGCCTGGACATCCAGGCATTTTCATACATCCTCTGAAATCTAGGCAGAGTTTCCCAAACTTCAATTTTTGTCTTTTGTGTGCTAGCTGTCCAAACACCACATGGAAGCTGCTAAGGTTTGAAGCTTGCACCCTCTGAAGCAATGGCCTGAGCTGTACCTTGGCCCCTTTAGCCATGGCTAGAGTGGCTAGAACACAGGGCATGAAGTCCCAAGGCTGCACACAGGAGGTGAGGCCTGGACCCAGCCAAGGAAACCATTTTTTCCCCTCCTATGCCTCAGGGCCTGCGATGGGAGGGGTCTCTGTGAAGGTCTTTGACATGGCCTGGAGGCATTTTCCCCATTGTCTTGGTGATTAACATTTGGCTCCTCATTACTTACGCAAATTTCTGCAGCTGGCTTGAATTTCTCCTCAGGAAATGGGGTTTTCTTTTTTATCGCATAGTCAGGCTGCAGTTTTCCAAACTTTTATGCTCTGCTTCCTCTTGAACTCTTTGCCACTTAGAAATGTCTTCCACCAGATACTCTAAATCATCTCTCTCAAGTTCGAAGTTGCACAGATCTCCATTGTCTTCTGGGAGCCTTTGAGACCTCCCTGCTCCTGCTTCTCCCACAGTAGAATTGTCTGCTCTAAGTCCCCACTGTACTTCACATGCTTTTCAGTAGCATTAGGTAATACCATTATCGAGCTTAACAGAAGCTCACCTTAGAAAGCCCCTGGGTTCCAGGCTCCATTCTAAGCACTTTACATAAACCATTTGCTTGGCTATATATCCATCTCCCCTATGGGACTGCAAGCCCTTTAAGGACAGGAAAGTCTTAATATTTTAAAATTTTTTATTTTTAATTATACAAGTAATAGATTCAATTAGAGGAGAAATGCCTTTCCTAAAACAAATTCTAACTACTTGTGTCTGTATCAATAGACTGTGTTTTCCATCTGCTTTTGTACCTAAGACTGATCCCTCAGCTTGTGCCCTGGTGCCTGCTCTCCCTTTCCTTTTCAGGGATTACTTTTCTACAATTATTTGCTTTCTTTCTTACATCTTCTATGCAGTGGTAAAGAGCTCATATTGTCAGTTTTCAAACCATGGTTCTATAACTTACTAACAATGTGACTTTAGGCACATTAATTGACTTCTCTTTGTCTCAGTAACTTTGCCACTGAGTCAGTGATACTTTTGACAATTAAGTGAGCAATACAAGAAAGTATGTGTGCCGGTGGTTGGCACAGTGTAATGCTGAATAAATGTAAATTAGCAGATTATTAAAAACCATTTGCAATAGCATGTAACATGCCTTATTATCATGCATTGACAAATATCCTTTGGGTTGATGTTTCTCTCTGGCCACTGCCCTATTTTCATCTCTGCTTCATACAAAAATTGCTAGAAAGAGTTGCCTATACTCTCTGTGTCATTCTTATTTTCTTTCTCTGCCTAACTCTTTGGAATGGGGCTTTTATCCAAAGCTGTTTACTGAAGCAGCTCTTGTCACGCTTGCCAAGGTCACCAATGATTTATATCATGTCAGAGTCAATTGTCAGTGTTCTCTTTCTTTGTCCCAGTTGACCTCTCAACAGCAGTTGACGTGGTTGATGAAATGCTTTCTTCTTTAGGCTCCAGTGACCCTGTAAGTCTGTTTCCCCCCACCTTTTGGGCCTCTCCTCCTCAGTCTTACTGCTGGCTTCTGTCCTTTCCTCAATCAGACCTCTGAAAGTAGAAGTCTATCAGTCTGGTTGTGTTTTTTTCTTTATCTATGTTCTCATCCTACGTGATCTGACCTAGCTTGAGATAACATCTATATGCTGGTAAATCCTCAGATTTATATTGCCAGCCCAAACCTCTTCCCTGGGCTCCTCAACTTAGATATTGAACCGATTATTGGACATTACGACAGGGATATCTAATAAATATCTTGGATGTAGCATTCCCTAAATAGAACTATTAATTCCTTTCCTCCAAAATTGCCCTTCTCCCCAAGTAAAGGCACCGCCCTCCATACTAGGCTCAAGCTGAGGAATCATCCTGGCTTGTTCTCTTACCTTCATGTCCCCCGTCATCTCTCTTTGCATATAGTCTCTGGTGTTACTTTTGTATTCCTGCTGTTAATCTTCCTGAGTGATAGTTCTAAAACACATATCAAATCATGTCACCCTTGCTTAAAACACTCTAAAACTTCTATTATGCGTAGAATAAAATTCAGTCTCCTTGACATGGTATACAAGGCTTCCCATGTTCTTGTTCTTTCCTAGTTCTGGGACCTCATTTTCTGCTTTCTTGTTTACTCTCTTCTCTATAAGTTTATTGGATTTATTTGACCTTCACCATGCCACTGTCATTCCAGTATCAGGGCCTTTGCACTGTTATCCTTCTGTAGGAATGTTCTTTCCTACAGATTTTAACATGGAAGCTTCCTTTCCACCATACAGGTATCAAGTGAAATACAGTAATAGGTATTAACAGAATTGCCTATATTAAGAATTTTTAATTGTAAAATTCTAGCTCTTTTATTGATCTGTATTTTGTTTTATAATTTTAGGAAATAGAAGTCTAACTTAATTTTGTTCTCCAATTCAGTCTTTTGTTACAATAGCATTTATTTAATAGACAACTATTTTCTCCACTGAATTGAAATGCCAATATTTGATACCTAGACTGCTTGTACAATATTTCTTGTGAAAGAATTGGTGAATGCACTTAGGAATCTAGGTCTGGATTTCACAGGATAGTCAGTAATTCCTGTGGATTGTGGTCAAGGTTTACATTTGATTGAAAATTACTCTGCCTTCACGAAATTTTTATTTTACATTGGCATCTACTATCCAAGAAATTTATTAATGAACAACTGTTACTATCTTGTGAATATTACCTTTTATAAGAAATATTTGACTGGGTGTGGTGGCTCATGCCTGTAATCCCAGCACTTTGGGAGGCTGAGGCAGGTGGCTCACGTGAGGTCTGGAGTTCAAGACCAGCCTGGCCAACCTGCTAAAAGCCCGTCTCTACTAAAAATACAAAAACTTAGCTGGATGAGGTGGTGGGGACCTCTAATCCCAGCTACTTGGGAGGCTGAGTCAGGGGAATCACTTGAACCTGGGAGGCAGAGGTTGCAATGAGCCGAGATCACGCCACTGCACCCAGCCTGGCTGACAGAGCGAGACTCCATCTCAGAAAAAAAAAAAAAAAAAAAAAAAAAAAAAAAAAAAAAAATTTCAGTTAAAAATCTCTAAGGATTGGGTATAAAAAATTTTATAAAAACAAAAAAAAA
>NW_016823202.1:188457-196155 GCF_001698545.2 Rhinopithecus bieti | reverse complement strand
TAGTGATGGAAATTTCTGATCTTTGGAACTGAAATGCAGAAATACCAATGGTTGCTCAAGGTCATTAAAAACAGCATCGTGAATTTGCACTCTATTTGGAAAATTTCCATACCGAAAGGCTCAAAATGCTCTACTGTGTGACTCCCCTTTTGCCCTCTAAGAAAAAGGTCTAAGCATTTTAAATGGAAATAGCAAAGCTATTAGTAGGAAGTGTGGTTATAAAGCAGAATGTCATTTTGATAGCAGAAAGCAAGAAAACTCCTGAACAGCGCCTGGCTTCCCTATTCCAAGTGCTAAATAAATAATGCATTTTTCAAAGCCTGCATCTTTGGATGCAAATCTAGTTTTTTGGTAAAGAAGAAAGGCATTTCAACTCTATTATTGGTGTTTGGACTGTTTCTGTTTTCCACCAATTCTGAAATTACAGTCAATTAGATACTTCTTCTTATGACAGATTGGAAACCAGAAGGGAGCTTTATGAATTCAAACAGAGAAATTTGAGCTAAAGTATCTTTAAAATACTTCTTTACACATTTTCTCTAGAATTTACAGAGTACATTAATTTTCTGATATAATTAATGATGAGATGTGATAGGCTTAGTCTTATGTAAAGTTAATAGTAGGCATGCTTTATTTTTAATCCTTAACTACTTTTAGATTTAAATATTTATTTTAACAATTTGCATTCTGTGATGCAATTGGTGGACTGGTTGAAATGAGACTTCTTATAACTAGAACCCACATCTCCTTGATGATGAATTCCCAGTTTCTTCAACTTGACCCCTTGCTGAAAATCTGTGACAGCTAACCTTTTTTTGAGTTTGTAGCACCATTTGGACCCCTTCTAAGTCCATAGTGTGAAAATGATAGATTTCTTTTATGGTTGGGAAAACTCCCATTTCAATATCTTCATTTTGAAATAGATATTTTAAACCCAATAAGTATCAATCTGGGAAGGCAGTGCTCATGTTTGAAGCATGTAGTGGATGGGGAATTTGGTGGATGCTGTTTTGATGCCCTGCCCAGATCTAAAAATGTTTTTGAAATACTTCTTTGCATATTTTCTCTTTAGAATTTACATAGTACATTAATTTTCTGATATAATTAATTGTGAGATATTTTAGGCTTAGCCTTATGTAAAATTAATAGTAGGCATGCTTTACTTTGAATTCCTACCTATGTTAAAATTTATATATTTATTTTAACCATGAATTTAAATCTCTGATTCAGATTCTGCTTCTAGAGAGCCTGACCTGTGATAGTTGGTATCAGATGAGGGGAACTGGGAAGAAAACTGTAAGGGATTCTGAAGTTGAATAGCTTCCCAGGTAATTAGCAGCGAGTCTCTATCACCAGTGATAGGTGAAGTACTGATAGCCCCAGACTTGTAGAAACAGTGAAGTTGCTAATCCTTTTACTTGTAGTGAACTGGAGTGGGATACAGGTGGGAGAGAGACTGGTTTGTGTAGTATCTCTGGCATTTGAGATGTGCAGGAGCAATAGCATTACAAGGATTTATTTGGGTGTCTGTTGCTGAATGCCCTTCATACTCATGGCAATCAATCATTGTATTACTTTGTTCTCACTCTGCTATAACAAAATACCCAAGACTGGGTAATTTATCAAGAAAATATATTTAATTGGTTCATGGCTCCTCAGGCTGTACAGAAGCATGATGCTAGCATCTGCTTGGTTTCCGTGGAGGCCTCAGGAAGCTTTCGTTTATGGCGGATGTGAAGTAGAAGGAGGCACATCTTACAGAGCTGGAGCAAGGGGAAGAGAGAGAAAAGGGAGGTGCTACACACTTTTAAGCAACCAGATCTCATAACTCACTCATTCACTATCACGAGAACAGCCCCAAGAGGATGGCGCTAGCCCATTCACAAGAACTCCACCCCATGATCCAATAACCTCCCACCAGGTTCCACCTCTAACACTAGGGATTATAATTAAACATGAGATTTGGGTGTAAACACAGATCCAAACCATATCATTCCATTCCTGGGCCCTCTCAGTTCTCATGTCCTTCTCACATTGCAGAATACAATCATGCCTTCCCAACAATCCCACAAAGTCTGAACTCATTCCAGCATTAACTCAAAAGTCCAAGACCAAAGACTCATCTGAGACAAGGCTAGTCTTTTCTGCCTATGAACCTGTAAAATCAACAACAAGTTAGTTATTTCCAAGATTTAATGATGATGTAGGCATTGAGTAAATACTCCCTTTGCAAAATGAAGAAATTAGCCAAAAGAAAGGGGCTAAGTCTCCATGCAAGTTCAAAACCCAGCAGAACAGTAATTAAATATTAAAGCTCCACAATAATCTCATTTGACTTTATGTCTTATATCCAGGCCACACTGATGTGAGAGGTGGGCTCCCAAGGCCTTGGGAAGCTCTGCTCTTGTGGTTTTGCAGGGGTCAGCCCTCATGGCTGCTGTCATGGGCTGGCATTGAGTGCCTGAGGCTTTTTTTCCTGACACAGGATGTAAGCTGTTGGTTGATTTACCATTCTGGGGTCTGGAGGACAGTGGCCCTCTTCTCCTAGCTCCACTAGGCAGTGCCCCAGTGGGGACTCTGTATGGAGGCTCCCACCCCACATTTTCCCTCTGGACTGCCCTAGTAGATGTTCTTTCTGAAGGCTGTACCCCTGCAGCAGGCTTCTGCTTGGATACTCAGGCTTTTCCAAGGCTTATGGCTTATACTTTCTGAAGCAGTGACCCAAGATGTACCTGGGTCCCTGTGAGCCATGACTGGGGCTGGGGTGTCTGGGACACAGGCAGTAGTGTCCTATGGTTGCACAGTACAGGGCAGCAGGGCCCTAGGCCTGGTCCATGAAACCATTCAGTCCTCCTATGCCTCTGGGCCTGTGATGGGAGAGCTACTGTGAAGGTCTCTGAAACGCCTTCAAGGCCTTTTCCTCATTGTCTTGGATATTAGCACTTGGCTCGTCTTTACTTATGCAAATTTTTGAAGCCTGTTTGAATTCCTCTCCTGCATCTGGACTTTTCTACCACATGGCCGGGCTGCAAAGTTTTCAATCTTTTATGCTATGCTTCCCCTTTAACTATAAGTTTCAGCTTTACATCATTTCTTTGCTCACACATATGAGCATAGGCTGTTAGAAGCAGTCAGGCTCCACCTTGAATGCTTTGCTACTTAGAAATTTCTTCCACCAGACTCCCTAAATCATCTCTCTCAAGTTCAAAGTTCCACAGATCCCTAGGGCAGGGGCACAATCCAGCCAAACTCTTTGCTAAAGCATAACAAAAGTGACCTTTACTCCAGTTCCCAGTAAGTTCCTCATTTCCATCTGAGACCTCTTCAGCCTAGACTTCATTGTTTATATGACTATTACTTGCTGAATGGTTGTGACATTTTGGTTGTCACAAATTTGGAAATTTCAAATTTTCACTCCTGTTCTGTCTTCTTCTGAACCCTCCAAACTTCTCCAGTCTTTGCCTGTTACCCAGTTCTGAAGCGACTTCCACATTTTCAGGTATCTTTATAGCAATGCCCCACTCCTCAGTACCAATTTTCTGTATTAGTCCATTATTGCACTGCTATAAAGAAATACCTGATACTGGGTAATTTGTAAAGAAAAGAAGTTTAGTGAGCTCATGGTTCTGCAGGTTGTAAAGGAGGCATGGCAGCATCTGCTAGGGAGGCCTCAGGGAGTTTTACTCATGGCAGAAAACAAAGTGGGAGCAGGTGTGTTTACTCATGGCAGAAAACAAAGTGGGAGTTATGTGGTGGAAGTAGGAGGACGGGGTGTGGGGGGAAGGTGCTACACACTTTTAAACAACCATATCTTGTGAGAACTCACTCACCATCATGAGAACAGCATTGAGGGGAGGGTGCTAAACCATTCATGAAGGATCCACCCCAACGATGCAATCACCTCCCACCAGGCACTACCTCTAACAGTGGAGATTACAATTTGACCTGAGATTTGGTGGGGGCACAGATCCAAATCATACCAATTGCCAACTCAAACTCAACTGTGAGAGTCATAGGGCCTCCTCAGCAAAATTTAAAGAGATCCTCCTGTCCTGCTGGTTGATGAATGACAGGGTTAAAGACCAGTCTCAGGACTCAATTTTATGAGTGACAGATCTTTGAAAAAGGCTGAATTCTAGGCCTTTCAAGTCTTCTATGAGAAAGTTAGGTCCCTGTTAGGGAGGAATTGAAACTCTGAGATTTGGGATGGAGATAACTGAGTAGATGTACGAGAATAACTGCAATCCCAGATTACTCTGAACTCTTGAGACTCTTGTAGTCTCCCTTGTTGGAATACAGAGTTCTTTGCTTGTGTGACTACTGTGGAGAAGTTGCATGTGATAGAAGTGCTTTCAGGACAATAATGGCCCTCTCAGCATCTGTCCCCATCTCTCTCCCTAGCCAGTAGACCAATACCTGAGGCCAAATCTCGGCATGACTCAACTGGGGAAAAGCTAAGCTTGCTGATAGAGGGGAGGAATTATATGCAAAAGGAGCTACAGGGCCTGTCAAGATCCAGGAGAGTATGCCTGGGAGTGAATGTGAGTGTGCTGGATTAAGGGAGATGGAATTTAAAGCTAAATAAGGAGTATTTAAAAAAAATGGGATACTCTCTTTTGATACAGGATTTAACATTCTGGCAAAGACCCTGGAAAGCCAGTTCTAATGTTCTGCTGAGATGGGTCTTGGAAACTTGGAAAAAGTGATGACCCCCATTAAATTGACTAGGAATGCCAGAATGGTTATGGCTGACTTTGGAGAAGTTGCAATGAAGCCTCTTCCTCAGCTTATACCTATGATCTTGTGGAAGGTTTCCTACAGTCAGCTGGTAAATGTGGGAAAACTTGAGCTTGGTTTATGGATGGTTAGTCTGGTATATTGGTGCAAGTGAAAACTGACAGCTGTTGTACTTCATCCCCACTCAAGAGTGGTTTTAAAAGACAGTGGTAAGGAGAAATTCTGGCTATGGGCAGTGCAAATGATTATCAATTGTGTAAAAGGAGAAGCAGCCAAAGGTAAGAATATATACGGATTCATGAGCAGTGGCAAATGGCTTAGCTGATTAGTTGGGCCTGGAATAAGAGAGATTGTAAGGTAGGAGACAAGGAGTTTTTATGTAGCGACATGTGGATGGACACATGGGAGTAGGCATGCAGTGTGAATTTCTTGGTATCACAGGCTAGTTAGTATAAAACAGAAAGCATCTACTAGGTAAGAGTCATTAACAAACCAAGTGGACAGAATAACTGGCTAAGTTATTCTGAATTTGGTCACCCCAGCACTTTTGCAATGAGCTAATGAATGGAGTAACTAAGGTGGGAATACGAGGGACCTGTATGAACCCATTAGCATGGGGTCTCTCACATTAAGGCTGATGTAGCTGCTGTGGCTGAATGGTTGGCCTAACAACAAGAGTCTTATGCTGAATTCCTGAGATGGCAATATCCTCAAGGTAAGCACCCACATACTTGGTGACAAATTGACTACATTAACTCCCTTCTACTGTGGAAAGGGCAACAATTCATTTTGAATAGATACAGATTCTAATTATGGATTTGTCCTTTCCACCCATAGAGTCTCAACCAGAACCACTATCCAAGGGCTTAGAAAATGTTTAACTCACAAACATGGGATCTTGCATAACATCACATAGGATCAAGGGACATGCTTCACAGAATAAAAGGTGTGACAGGCAGCTTGTGACTGTGGGGTTTGGTGATCATACAGAAGCTACTGGATTCAAAGCATCAGCTGAGGCCTGTGGAAACAAAGACTGAGATGGAGCAGGAGTACAAGATGGTATCGTACGGGGGAATGCCTTTGAAAGATTAAAGGGAGATGCAACACAATTGGACAGGGAAAGATTTTAGACTGGGATTCAATCTGACATCTGTGAAAAGAGGGGAGGAAGAAGGATTGGGAAGGTAAGCAAGACTCAGACCATAGTGTAGACCTTACAAAATCAACGAAAGCCCTAGAGAAATGGTTGCCCTTTGGAGTCCCACACTGGGCAGAGATGCTTTGTTGCTGGCTGATGGCTGCCAAGGAAAAGTGTAGCCTTGACTCAAAAGCTGAGGCAGAGCTTAAAGACATTAACAGCTGGAGGTTATTACCTGAATGCCCTCTTTGCAGCTGAGAAGTCTGTTATTTCTTGGAGGGAGATTTGAGCGGCATGCTTCTGTAGCTGCCACAGTCTATGCTTTGTGCCATGTGGATCCACATGTTCAAGGGCAGCTTTTTCAGAGTTCTAATGGCCTCTCTTCATGAGGGGAATTTCGAGAGGGAAAGGTAGGGGTGATCTATTGCCCTAATAGCTGCAGTTGGTCTTGGGGCTGTGGGTGGTACTCAAGTTTTTCTTTTATAAAGTCCATTCTAAATTCCCTTGCTTTCAGGTACTATTTCTGTTGGCCTCAGTGGCTTACCTGGTGGGATGACCAAGCTCTTCATTCCTGAGGAATCTGAGTCCCTGATAATTCTATCTTCCTCATGTTGGAGTGTTGCCCTTGTCTACTCACAGTTGAAACAGGGCAAAGGAGTACTGAGAGATGTGAATTCAGGTGAATTCCACACATATTTCTCCTTTCCTTCACCTCCACCTGATAGTCTATTACCCCTGCCACAATAGTGACTACTTTTCTTGTCTATTATTCCCTGGACACAAAAAGTTCAAAGTGCCCAGGTTGCAGTCATAGCTTTTAGTTGAATAAGATCTTTGTTTTGTTCCCTGGCAAGAATGTGCCCTCATTGTGGACCCAAAGAGCCCAAAGAGCCCAAAGTTGTGGGAACAGGAAGCATTAAATGCCCCAGCGGGACACTGGGACTGTAAGTGGGGCTATTTCTGTTTCTATGCCTTGGTTCCTGGATTCATATATTCTTATTGGGACACAGAGGTCTCTAATTCAGTGTGTATCCTACATCCTATAGGATGACACTCCACCTTCACAGAGTATTGCCTCTGAGATGGCACTGCAGCTTAAGGAGTCCCTTACATAGGGCAGGGGCGAAGCTCATGGTTGAATACAGTAAGTTTAAAGAAAAACTACGTGTAGAGAACAGAGCTTCCAGTTTCCCCTTTCAGAACAGACTGATTCTCAGGACACCTGCAGCCAGGGTGGAGATGAAGAGTTTCTTGTTAAAAGGTGCATGTATAGATTGGTATTTGGGACTATCTCAATGAATATACAGCTCTCTGCTGATGGAGAGATCTCTTTTAAAACCAGATTATCTGATGTTTGAGCATTTAAAAAAGAACACTGGAAGACATTTGATAGATATGATGGAGAGTGTGGGAAAAAATTAAGCATAGTACATAGAAAATGAAGGAAATAGAATTTTTAATGCTACTTACCACCTTGTAAATTTAATTATTTATTGTGCTTACTGTCTTCTATTGGAATGTCAAAGCCAAGGGGGCAGTGATCTTTGCTTGTTTGTTCACAATTGTATCCTAAGCACTTAGAATAGAGCCTGGTACATAGGGGAGTTAAAGAAATACCAGTTGAACAGACGAACATTTTAAGCAAACATAAACAAAAATACAAGCAATTATTAGCTCTGGGAGAATTTATATATAAATGAAATCAAACTACATTAAACTCAAATTCAATAGTCATAGAATATAATACTATAAATCATGATTTTAATATTTATATTATAACAATACAACATACAGTAGAATATAAATATATAATTATATAA
>NW_016823202.1:116926-188159 GCF_001698545.2 Rhinopithecus bieti | reverse complement strand
TATTTATATCGTAATTATAATAAATTATTAATTTGATTAGATAATATATGTTTTAGTATGATTATTATAATTTGCATATTAGATTATGCATTTTAATATATAAAATATAATGATACAATTATACAAGGTTTATATAACAAATGAAATTAATTAATAATATACTTAACTCTCAAGTAAAAATACTTTTACAAAATTCTGTTTAAATTTTTTTTTAAATTAACAGGTCAAATTGTAGTTTCTGTACGCAACATTATATTTTGAAGTATCTATACATTGTGGAATGGTTAAATCTAACTACTTAACATATATATGCATTGCCTCACAGTTATCATTTTTGTAGTAAGAATACTTAACATTCACTCTTTTAGCTTTTTTCTAGAATACAATATGTCATCATTCACTATAGTCCCTACGCTGTACAGTAGGTCTCTCGTGCTTATGTCTCCTATCTAAATGTAATTTTCTGTCTTTTGACCAATATCTCTCCAACACTACCCTTATGCTTGCCCCAGCCTTCGGTAACCACCATTCTACTTTCTATTTCCACAGGGTCAGCTTTTTTAGATCCCACCTATGAATGAGATAATGCAGTATTTGTTTTTCTGTGTCAGGCTTATTTCACTTAATGTCCTCTAGGTTCATCCATGTTGTTGCAAATGACAAGATTTCTTTCTTTAGTGGCTAAATAGTGTTCCATTGTATGTCTATAGCACATTTTCTCATCTGTTCATCCATTGATGGATGACACTTAGGTTGGTTCCATATCTTGGCTGTTGCGAATAGTTTCTGTAACAAACATATTTGGAGATTTGTGAAAAGAAGGTAAAAATTTAAGAGCGCTAACTCATCACTTACCATATTTTGAAGTCAATAGGTATTATTTAAATAAATTAGAAAATAGCAGAATAAACATATAATTTAGAAACATGGAAGCAAATATCAGAAGAAACACTTTAAGTGGTTAAAAGTATTTGGTCCTGGAAACTCCAGTGGACATTTGGGAGAAGAGAGAGAAATGGGTGTTGTTTCTCATTATGAGACTTTTAGTATATCTGATTTCTTTAACTGTGTGTATTACTTTGATAAAAGTACCAATTTATTTAATCAATTCTCTGAACATTTAAGGAAGGCACTGTGTAGTTTTTGTGATCATCTCAGACTTATTCTAGAATTGTATTAATGACGGGGGAATCAGTCCTGGGACTGGTTTATGTATGCTTTGCAGATCTAGGAGATCTTCTTGGTATCTGAGTGCATAAGATAGTGGGTATAGGAGTGGAGGTTCTGGAAGCTGTCAGTGGAAGCCTGAACCTTTGACAGTAGCCTGGGAGCTGAGAAAAATGTTTACAGAAATCTTCCCAAAAGTGCTAGTGATACATGTTCATAGAATGTATAGCCACCACGAAGGACATCGGAGTTGAAAGACACCAAAGTTGCGAATTCCTTAGAGAATTGAAAAGGAATCATGTCGATAAGTAGCCTGAACTTTCTGAGACCTATGTTGTCCTAAGAATCTATTGATTCTGCACTACAATTTGCAGCAGATGATTTTGAGTAGAGCCTAATACGATGATCTTTTCTTTCCTAACGTAGATAACAATTTTCAAGTTGACTGGTTGAAATAAGAGTCAAGTAGTAGAATAGGATGCATATGGACAAGTTTACATCCATAATGACCATTTGTTTTGTGGAGCTCCTACTTCAGGTTTTGCTGCATTCTGTGTTCAATGCATATTTATAAGAGGACTGACATTGTTATGCCTTAATAAATCTTACTTCTCGAGGGATTGATATTCCTAAATATAGTAAGAACAGTTCCAAAACAACACCTGAATAGGCTCTCTTTCAAAGATTTGCAAATGTGACTGTAACAGAGAAGCATATAGAATTTCTTCTAACACCAAGAGTTAAGATTGGCTTTGATTTTACCACTAAATTTGCTTATAGGAATATATTGATTAATTTGTGTTTGTCTATGGAAATTAAATCGATGCTATTGAGAAATGCCAGAGTATATATTCTATATTCTATTTCTTTGAAAACGAATTCGCAGGAAAGGTCCTAGGGATGGACTTTCAGGGCAAGTATAAAGGTAGAGATTGACACATGTTCAAATACTTGCTTATGTACTATCAGTGCTCTGCCCATGTCCCAGGGTCAATTCCATTTACTTGTGTACTGCCTCCTTAGTGCTTTCTCTCTGGAAGGGCTGTCTTTAGGCTGCTGGAAATGGCTTTGTTTTTGTGCATAAGGGAGCAGAGAGTGCCTGGGTATTTGGCTTCCCAGAGCCAGTCCTTAACCAATGACTGACAGGAGCAAGGTAATAAACACTCCAACTTCCTCGCCCTTGATGGGACAGCAGCCTACACTATCTCAAGAGGTCCCTGTGGAATTGAGCTAAGCTACATTCTCAAAGAGTTGGCTTGAAATCTCACCCTTGAAGAGCTTTTTATCCTATCATGTTTCCTTTCCCCACTTCCCTACTGTTTGCTCCCTGAAATACTTCTCAGTAAATCAGTTTTATGTGAATCTGCATCTTAGGATCTGCCCCTGGGACCCCACCTCAGACACTTACCATATGGAATTGGAATTGTACTGTAGTTCTGAATACATTTTTATTCTCTGACTTTTCTCTTACAACAGTATTGCTTCTTTTTTTTTTCCCCACAAAAATTGCTCAGTGGCCCTTTACAGGGTTTGAGATAGGCATGCACTTTAGAAAATTCATAGCATATTTGACTAAATCTCCATTTTTTCCTATTAGCAGGTTATTTGCTAATAAAAGAAACTCAAGTTATTTTATACTTGAGAAGGGAATTCCTTTCACCTTAGCATTCAGATTCATTTCAGATTCATGAATCTGCTTTGTAAACAAGTTGCTTCCTATAGCATAATTTATTTTAGTGGGTTGAAAATAGCACTAAAAATATATCTGGTATCTGCATAAAGCTATAAATATAAGAAGAAAAGAGGAAAAAATGAGAGGTGGGGGAAGGATGTGAATATAGAATCTACCATGTAGCACACACTGTATCTGAAGGATAAGAAGTGAAGGAATTTGCCCCAAGGTCACACAGACAGTAACAATCTGGACAGGGATTTAAACCAAAATAGAACAGAAATGAGTGAAATTAAGTTCCTTTGTGTTCTAGGAAAAACTGCACTCTTACATATTATGATAATATTACTTTTATTGTCTTCATGCAACACATCAGTCTTGGTTTAATTGCTACTGGCTCATTTTCTATAGTATTTCTGTAGGATTTCTTTGGCCTTTCCAGGTTTTTCCATTCTCATAGCCAAAGCACTGTGAGGTATTAGTGGACTGCTGCTACCCCCTCTGCTCACTCCATTTTTGCACAGGAGGATCGGCCGGCATTGGCTCTTTTTAGTGGGGTGTGTTGTGTTATGTCTTTGTCACCAGAACACAGCTGTGGTTTCCCAATTGCTTTTTCCACAACATTAAATATATATTTTTTTATTATAGTCCTACAGGCTCTCCATCAGTGGATGGAAAGTACCTTTTTGCCAGTTGCTATCAACACCCATTTGCTTTGGCACTTGTGTTTAGCTTAGGAGGATAGACTGATTTGTCTTTAATCCATATACAAGCCAAACTTAGGCTTTGGACATCTCATTATCCTTCATTCCCTCTTACTCTGCTGGAGGATCCATGTGCTGTTTCCTTGTGACATACACCAGGCCCCAGAATTTGAATCTTTACCAGTAGAGAGAAGGCTGTGTTCATCTATCCAGTCCCCACTCACAGAAGTAGCTGAGTGTCTCTGAATATCTGTAGATGGCTTTCTTCTATATGTTTTCCTCTTTTGAATATTTATGTGTTTTTTATCCTCCTCAAGCCCACTGTTACTTGGGCAAACTTCCAGTTTCCTTGTAACTTTCTGCTATTTTGATAATTTTGTGTTGATTTTAAATGAAATGTCAGAGTTCAGAGTTTAGAACGGGAAGGAACTTCAGAGGTTATCTAATTCAACCCTATTTAATTTGTCCAATTCATGATGTAAATTATTTCTGAATTACGAAAGTCATATGTTTTGAGTTCAGAAAACTTTGAGAACAGAAAGGAGAAAAATAACAAAGATCATATGTAGATGTATTTTGCGTGTGAGAAGGACATGAATTTTGGGGGCGAAGGGCAGAATGCTGTGGCTTGAATGAATCCACTTCCAAATTCAGGTGTTGAAACTAAATGGCCAATATGATGGTATTAAGAAGTGGAGCCTTTAAGAGGGATTAGGCCATGAGGGATCCTCCCTTGTGAATAGGACCACATAAAAGAGGTTTTATGTAATAGTCCACTCTCTTGCCCTTTTGCCTTCTGCCATGTGAGGATGTCATAGACCCTGACCAGACAATGAATCTGCTGGTGTACTGATCTTAAGATTCCCAGTCTCCAGAATTATGAGAAAATGAATTTCTGTTCTTTATAAATTACCCAGTCTCAAGTATTCTGTTATAGCAGCACAAAACAGACTAAGACAGTATGTAGTATTACTGTCTGGTAGTAACCGCTGCTAATATTTTCATGTATATACTTTAAAAAATATTGTGTTATGTTTGTAATTTAAAAAATATTGGGGCAGAGGCGGGAGAATGGCATGAACCCAGGAGGCAGAGCTTGCAGTGAGCCGAGATCATGCCACTGCACTCCAGCCTGGGTGACAGAGCGAGACTACGTCTCAAAAAAAAAAAAAAAAAAAAAAAATTAATGGACATTTAATTTTCTTCATTGTTTTCTTTTAAGATATTTTAATTGAGTATGTTATATGGAAATGCTTCTCATTGTTACAAATGCTAACAATATATTTACACTGAAAATTTCCCTTAACCTCTCTTCCTTGCCCATATCCCAAATCTGTTTCTTTTAAACATAATCACTATAATCAATTTAGTCTGCATCCCTTCATATCTATTTCCCTGTATTTACATATACATATGTACATATAAAATATTTAGTTTTGTTTTTTATATATTATGTTCATCATGTCATCATCTGTGCCTTTGTCTGAAGTTTGCATTCTTCACTTGTAAATGCTTTAGACATCTTTTCATATCAATCTATCATATAATTCAGGGTCCAGATAGAAAGCAAATGGATCGACTCCAACTAAGTAATTTGACTGAATCTTCATAAACTAAATTTTATGGCCATGTATAGGGAAATCATAGGGGAATACCCTGAGATTAGTAATAATAAAGACACTCCTACCACCTCTAGACCAGAACAGGGAAGGGTGGGGAGGAGTTTTTGGGGAGAGGGAGAGGTTGTAAGAGACAGAGAAAAAGAAACAGCAGTATATAGAGAGAGACAGAGAGAGACAGAGACAGGGAGAGTTGTGTGGAATTGGCTGCTTGGCAGGGCTGAGACCTTCAGTGGAGGGAGGCAGTCAGTCTAAACCAATTCCACAGGGAAGGAACCAAGGAAATAAAAAGCTCTCTATCCCTTCCTTTCTATTGTGGACTGCATATTTCTATCCCCCTCAAAATTCATATAGTAAAGCCCTAACCTCCAACATGATAGTATTTGGAGATGGCGTTTTGGGGGGGGAGGTAATTTGGGTTAGATGAAGTTATTAAGGGCAGACCCTCATAATGGGAGTAGTGCCTGTATACGAAAAGAGAAAGAGAGACAGGACTTGCACTCTTTCTCTTCATGTTGCATGGACTGAAAAAACACCATGGAGCACACAGCAAGAAGGTGGCCGCCAGGTGCAATGGTTCTTCCTGGTAATCCCAGCACTTTGTGAGGCTGAGGTGGGAAGATCCCTTGAGCCCAGGAGTTTGAGATCAGCTTGGGCAACATAGTGAGACCCTCATCTTTACCAAAAAAAGAAAAAGAATCAGCCAGGTATGGTGGCTCACACCAGCAGTCTCAGCTACTCAGGAGGCTGAGGTGAGAGGACTGGTTGAGGCTGGGAGATCGAGGCTGCAGTAAGTTATGACTGCACCACTGCACTCCAGCCTGGGTGACAGAATGAGACCTGCTTCAAAACAAAAAAAAAAAAAAAAACCCCACAAAAACAACAACAGAAAAGATGCCATCTGCACATCTGCAGGCCAGGAAGAGAGTCCTTACCAGAAACCAAACCCCACCAAATCTTGATCTTGCACTTTCCAGCATCCAGAACTATGAGAAAATAAATTTCTGTTGTTTAAGCTACCCAGTCTGTGGTATTTTTGTTATGGCAGCTTGACTAGACCAAGACACCCTCTTTGATCTTGGAGGGAGATTCTAATTGGCTGAGCAGAGTCAGAAGTCGGAGAGAAAGGGAGTATGATGATGCCATCCATATATGTCAGTCTTCCAAGGAACAGTACTGGCATGTTCTTACAGATTTGTTAATTCTTTCAACACATCCTCAGTGCTTCTTTATGACAGACATTGTTCCACAGTCAAGGGAATAAGGTCAAAAAAGTCATTGTCCTTCAGGAGTTCATATTTTATTGGAGTTGGTGTGCCATAGAATACAAAGTATTTCCTAGCTAGCACATACCAGAGTTTGTTAATCCATTACTGATAGGAATTTATGCTGTTTTAATTTTTCCTTATTTATGCAGTGTTGCATAAATTTTCTTGTTTGTGCATCTTTCTGCATATGAAAATATACTTCTTTCAGGTAGATACTAAGAGGTAGAACTGCTGGATTAAAAGAAATATGCATATTTAATATTAAATGGCAGATTTAAATTACACTTCTAATGGGATGTAAGAATACTTATTTCCCCTCATTCAATGACAGTTATCATTCTCTCAAAGTTTTGTCAATCTTTGGGAAGCAGGGATAGTAGGTAATTATTGAATTTGAATCTTCCTGATTACTGGTGAGAATTAGAACATTTTAATGTATTTATGGCTGTCTGAATTTCCTCTTTTGTGAATTGCCTTGCCTGTTCATATCCTTTGGCTGCTGTCTCTCTCTTTTTTTTTTTTTTTTTTTGAGATTCATTGTTGTTTAAATTTATTTCTAAGCATTCTTTATATATTTTATGTTATATTCTAAGTCTTGTTCTGTTTGCTGTAGTAACACAGTTTACTTAGTGTCCCATTAGGTTGTGTTTTTGCTTGGGGCCACTCAGAATATCCTGGTCTGGTATTCCTCCTATGTCCACCAATGTTTGATTGAGCTCATGTTGTAATTACTCCTGTTAATACTTTATCTCTTTCTGACACCTGATCTCTAAGGACTGGGGGTCTATGCCAGTGGATGGAATATACCTGTAGCTTTTCTCCCAGGAATGTAACTCCCCTGTTTTTCCTGGGTATTGCTAGTCACCTGGAGCTCATATATGTCCTAATACTCTGACTAACATGGCCCACCTCACTGCTCAAGTCTGGTGGCAGATGCCTTTGCTGCTGAGGCTGGACATGGGGAGGTTGGGGAGGGGCAGGTTATCTGATTACTCCTGCTGAAAGGTCCTGACCAACCACTCTCCCAGCTGCTGATGGACCCTTCTACTCTCTCTAATTGGTTTTCTGAGCCAGATGTTCCCTGGAGTCATTCCTGCCTTTTATGCCTGCCTTTTTTGCTGGGTGTATTATGCGTCATAGTTTTTCCATTTTCCTCTAATTCCATTTGCCTTGTGTCTGTCAGGGAGTCCTCATAAATTTAAGTGCCCAAGAACACTCCTTCTTATTTATCAGGGCTATTACAGAATTTATATATATTTTTATGTTCTGTCATGACCAGAGATTTGCAGTCAGAGGAAGAAGCTGGAACATGATCTAGCCCAGGGATTGCCAAACATTTTCTGTAAAGGGCCAAATAGTAAATACTTTAAGCTTTGCAGGCAAGAAGGTTTCTGTCACAACTACTCAACTCTGCCTTTGTAGTGCAAAAACGGCAAATGATGAATGGATGTGGCAGTGTTCCGATCAGCCTGATTTACGGAACAGGACAGAATTGGAACCAAAGGCCCTGATTTGCAGATAACTGACCTAGATCCCTTTCCCTTTATGGAAGAGATGAAGAATCTGCACCTAGAGGAGGCTGAAATATTTGCCCAAAGCTACTCAGCTAGTGTGAATGGAAGAACTAGGTTGATCACCTCATCTGCTTACTCATCTGTGATCTTTCCTCCACTTTGCTGTTTTACAGGGTTAAAAGACTCCTAAACAGGTCTCAGTTCTCCCAGAGCCTTAGAAACAGTGAAGTTACCTTCAGTTTCTTCTACTTTTTGTTCTGTGACTTAAAGGCAAATAAAGTCCAGGCTAAGTTACTTAACTATGGCGCTCACTGCTGTTGACAAAATGATTCAAATTCTGTAAAATATTTGAAAAGAGTTGTTCTGAGCCAAATATAAGTTACCAATGGCCTGTGACACAGCCCTCAGGAGCTCCTAAGAACATGTGTCCAAGGTGATCAGGGCACAGCCTAGTTTTAGACATTTCAAGGAGACATGAGACATCAACCAAATACATGTAAGATTTACATTGGTTCAATCTGGAAGGGCAAGATAACTCAAAGTCGGGGGCAGGTGGGAGGGGTTTCCAGGTCAGAGGTAGATTTAAAAATTATCTGATTGGCAGTTGGTTGACAGATCTATTATCAATAGAAAAGATTGTCTGGATTACTGCAAGGGGTTGTGAAACCTAAGTTTTATCATGCAGCTGAAGCCTCCAAGTAGCAGACTTCAGGGAGAATAGATTGTAAATATTTCTTTCTTAAAAAAAAAATTTAAGTTCCAGGATACATGTGCAGAATGTGCAGGTTTATTATATAGGTATACATGTGCCATAGTGGTTTGCTGCATCTACGACTGACCTATCCTCTAATTCCCTCCCTTTGCTCCCTACCCCCCAATAGGCCCTGGTGTGTATTGTTCCCCTCCCCTGTGTCCATGTGTTCTCATTGCTCAACTCCCACTTATGAGTGAGAACATGTGGTGTTTGGTTTTCTGTTTCTGTTAGTTTGCTGAGGATGATGGCTTCCAGTTCCATTCATGTGCCTGCAAAGGACATGATCTCATTCCTTTTTTTTTTTCATTTTTTGAGATGGAGTCTCGCACTGTTGCCCGGGCTGGCATGCAGCAGTGTGATCTCCGCTTGCTGCAGCCTCCGCCTCCCGGGTTTAAGCGATTCTCCTGCCTCAGCCTCCTGAGTAACTGGGACTACAGGCACATGCCACCATGTCTGGCTAATCTTTGTATTTTTAGTAGAGACGGGGTTTCACTATGTTGGCGAGGATGGTCTTGAACTCCTGACCTCATGATCTGCCCACCTCAGCCTTCCAAAGTGCTGGGATTACAGGTGTGAGCCACTGTGCCTGGCCCCTTTTTATGGCTGCCTAGTATTCCATGGTGTATATGTGCCACATTTTCTTTATCCAGTCTATCATTGATGGGCATTTGGGTTGCTTCCATGACTTTGCCATTGTAAATGTTGCTGCAGTGAACATATGTGTGCATGTGTCTTTATAGTAGAATGATTTATATTCCTTTGGGTATATGCCCAGTAATGGGACTGATGGGTCAAATTGTATTTCTGGTTCTAGCTCCTTGAGGAATTGCCACACTGTCTTTCACAGTGGTTGAACTAATTTACATTCCCACCAACTGTAAAAGTGTTCCGATTTCTCCACAGCCTTGACAGTGTCTATTGTTTCTTGACATTTTAATAATCACCATTCTGACCTGGGTGAGATGGTATCTCACTGTGGTTTTGATTTGGATTTCTCTAATGATCAGTGATGTTGAGGTTTTTTTCATATATTTGTTGGCCTCATAAATGTCTTCTTTTGATAAGTGTCTGCCTTTGCCTACTTTATGATGGGGTTGTTTTCTTCTCGTAAATTTGTTTAAGTTCGTTATAAATTCTGGATATTAGACCTTTGTCAGATGGGTAGCTTGCAAAAATTTTCTCCCATTGTGTAGGTTGTGTGTTCACTCTGATGATAGTTTCTTTTGCTGTGCAGAAGCTCTTTAGTTTAGTTGGATTCCATTTGTCAATTTTGGCTTTTGTTGCAATTGCTTTTGGCGTTTACATCATGAAGACTTTGCCCATGCTATGTTCTGAGTGGTATTGCCTAGGTTTTCTTCTAGGGTTTTTATGGTTTTGGGTTTTACATTTAGGTCTTTAATCCATCTTGGGTTAATTTTGTATAAGGTGTAAGGAAGTGGTCAAGTTTCAGTTTTCTACATATGGCTAGCCAGTTTTCCCAGCATCATTTATTGAATAGGAGATCCTTTCCCCATTGCTTGTTTTTGTCAGGTTTGTCGAAGATCAGATGGTTGCAGATGTGTCATGTTATTTCTGAGGTCTCTATTCTGTTCCATTGGTCTATATGTCTGCTTTGGTACTAGTACTATGCTTTTTTGACTACTGTAGCCTTGTAATATAGTTTGAAGTCAGGTAGTGTGATGCCTGCAGCTTTGTTCTTTTTGCTTAGGATTATCTTGGCTATATGGGAGTCTTCTTCGATTCCATATGAAATTTAAAGTAGTTTTTTCTAATTCTGTGAAGAATATCAATGGTAGTTTGATGGGAATAACATTGAATCTATAAATTACTTTGGGCAATATCCATTTTCACAATATTGATTCTTCCTATCCATGAGCATGAAATGTTTTTCCATTAGTTTGTGTCCTCTCTTATTTCCTTGAGCAGTGATTTGAAGAGGTTCTTCACATCCCTTGTTGGTATTCCTAGGTATTTTATGCTCTTTGTAGCAATTGTGAATCGCATTTCATTCATGATTTGGCTGTCTGCTTGTCTACGGTTGGTGCAAAGGAATGCCTGTGATCTTTGCACATTGATTTTGTATCCTAAGACTTTGCTGAAGTTGGTTATCAATTTAAGGAGTTTTGGGGCTGTGACGATGGGGTTTTCTAAATATGAAATCGTGTTGTCTGCAAATAGAGACAATTTGACTCTCTTTCTTTCTATTTGAATACCCTTTATTTCTTTCTCTTGCCTGATTGCCCTGGCCAGAACTTCCAATACCATGTTGAATAGGAGTGGTGAGAGAGGGCGGCCTTGTCTTGTACCAGTTTTCAAAGGGAATGCTTCCAGCCTTTGCCCATTTTATATTATATTGACTGTGGGTTTGTCATAAATAGCTTTTATTATTTTGAGATATGTTCTATCAATACCTAGTTTATTCAGAGTTTTTAACATGAAGGGATTTTGATTTCATCAAAGGCCTTTTCTGCATCTATTGAGATAATCATGTGTTTTTTGTCTTTGGTTCTGTTTATGTGATGGATTGTATTTATTGATTTGCATATGTTGAACCAGCCTTGCATCCCAGGGATGAAGCTGACTTGATCTTGGTGGATAAGCTTTTTGGTGTGCTGCTGGATTTGGTTTGCCTGTATTTTATTGAGGATTTTCACATCGATGTTCATCAGGGATATTGGCCTGAAGTTTTCTTTTTTTGTTGTGTCTCTGCCCGATTTTGGTATCAGTATGATGCTGGCTTCATAAAATGAGTTAGGGAGGAGTCCCTCCTTTTCAGTTGTTTGGAATTGTTTCAGAAGGAATGGTACCAGCTCCTCCTTGTACCTCTGGTAGAATTTGGCTGTAAATCCATCTGGTCTTGGGCTTTTTTTGGTTGGTAGGCTGTTAATTACTACCTCAATTTCAGAACTTGTTATTGGTCTATTCAAGGATTTGACTTCTTCCTGGTTTAGTCTTCGGAGGTCGTTTGGGTCCAGGAATTTATCCATTTCTTCTAGATTTTCTAGTTTATTTGTGTAGAGGTGTTCATAGTATTCTCTGATGGTAGTTTGTATTTCTGTGGGGTCAGTGGTGATATCCCCTTTATCATTTTTTATTGCGTCTATTTGATTCTTTTCTATTTTCTTCTTTGTTAGTCTAACTAGAGATCTATTTGGTTAATTTTTTCAAAAACCAGTTCCTGGATTCCTTGATTTTTTGGAAGCTTTTTTGTGCCTCTGTCTCCTTCAGTTCTGCTCTGATCTTAGTTATTTCTTGTCTTCTGCTAGCTTTTGGATTAGTTTGCTCTTGCCTCTCTAGCTTTTTAATTGCGATGTTATTGTGTCAATTTGAGATCTTTCTAGCTTTCTGATGTGGGCATTTAGTGCTATAAATTTCCCTCTTAAGGCTGCTTTAACTGTGTTGCAGAGAATTTGGTATGTTTTCTGTTTGTTCTCATTGGTTTCAAATAACTTCTTGATTTTTGCCTTAATTTCATTGTTTACCAATGAGTCATTCAGGAGCAGGTTATTTAATTTCCATGTAATTGTGTGGTTTTGAGTGAGTTTCTTAATCCTGAGTTCTAATTTGTTTGCACTGTTGTCTGAGAGACTCTTTGTTATTATTTGAGTTCTTTTGCATTTGCTAAGGAGTGTTTTACTTCCAATTATTTAGTTGATTTTAGAATAAGTGCCATGTGGCCCTGAGAAGAATGTATATTCTGTTGATTTGGAGTGAAGAGTTTTGTGGATGTTTATTAGGTCCACTTGATCCAGAGCTGAGTTCAAGTCCTGAATATCCTTACTATTTTTCTGTCTCATTGATCTGTCTAATATTGAGAGTGGGGTATTAAAGTCTACCACTATTATTGTGTAGGAGTCTAAGTCTCTTTGTAGGTCTCTAAGAACCTTTTAATGAATCTGAGTGCTCCTGTATTGGGTGCATATATATTTAGAACAGTTAGCTCTTCTTGAATTGTTCCCTTTACCCTTATGTAATGCCTGTCTTTGTCATGTTTTATCTTTGTTAGTTTAAAGTCTTGTTTTGCCAGAGACTAGGATTGCAACCCCTGCTTTATTTTGCTTTCCATTTGCTTGGTAAATTTTCCTCCATCCTTCCCCCCAACTTTTTTTTGAGCCTATGTGTGTCTTTGCCCGTGAGATGGATCTCCTGAATACAGCACACCAGTGGGTCTTGACTCTATCCGATTCGCCAGTCTGTGTCTTTTAATTGAGGCATTTAGTCCATTTACAGTTAAGGTTAGTATTGTTATGTGTGAATTTGGTTCCTGTCATCATGAATGGTATCTGGTTATTTTCCACATTAGTTGATGCAGTTTCTTCATAGTGTCATTGGTCTTTATGTTTTTGGTGTATTATTGCAGTGGCTGGTATCAGTTTTTCCTTTCCATATTTAGTTCTTCTTTCAGGATCTTTTGCAAAGCAGGCGTGGTGTTAACAAAATCCCTCACAGCATTTGCTTGTCTGGAAAGGATTTTATTTCTCCTTTGCTTATGAAGCTTAGTTGGGCTGCATATGAAATTCTGGGTTGAAAATTCTTTTCTTTAAGAATGCTGAATATTGGCCCCCAGTCTTTTCTGGCTTGTAGAGTTTCTGCTGAGAGGTCTGCTGTTAGTCTGATGGGCTTCCCTTTGTAGGTGACCTGGCCTTTGACTGTCCTTAGCATTTTTTCCTTCATTTTGACCTTGGAGAATCTGATAGTTACGTGTCTTGGGGTTGATATTCTCATGGACTATCTTAGTAGTGTTCTGGTTCCTGAATTTGCATGTACTCTGAGTCATATAGGGAGAAATAATTGGAGGTAGTTAGAGGTAAAGTGGGTCTGAAGTTACAGGAAAAAAGTAAAGTCAGTTTCTTCTACTATACTTTTAAAACAGGAACACCTCTGTGACCAAATGTGTGTGGTGTTTTTCCCATACACCAAGGAGGTAATCAGTTCTCAGTAGATTCTCCAGCGGACACGAGGTGAGTGTCTAATTCAGTTTAATTGTGATACTATCAACTGGAAGGTTAAACAAGTTGAGGGCTCGGTCCCACAAGGTTGTCCTCTACTTTAGATGCCAGTTGTAAGTCTGGGCCTGCAGAACTTCTGGCCAATTGGCTATAATTTGGGGTTCCCATAACCTCTTCCTAGGGTTCAATTAATTTGCTAGAATGGCTCATAGAACTAAGGGAAACACTTCATTTATGTTTACTCATTTATTATGAAGGATGTTACAGAGGATACAGATGAATAGCCAGACGGAAGAGATGCAAGGCATGTGACAAGGGTGCAGAACTTCCATGCCTTCTCTGGGCGTGTCACCCTTTAGAAACCTCTGCATATTCCTTGAAGCCTCCCAGAACTCAGTCCTTTTGGGTGTTCATGGAGTCTTCATTACATAGGCATGATTGAGTACATCATTGGCCATTGATCATCAACTCAATATTTAGACTGTCCTCTCCCCAGAGGTTAGGGGGTGAAGCTTAAAGTCCTAACTCTTTAATCATGCCTTGATTAGAAGCTGTCTAGGAGCCCCTAGCCACCAGTCATCTCATTAGCATACAAAAGACACTTGTATCACTCTGGAGATTTCAAGGGTTTTAGGAGAACTTTGCCAGGAAATGGGTAAGAAGGTCAAATATATATTTCACCATGTCACAGCAGGGGAAATGCTTAAGGAATGAAACTGCTTATTTAAAAAAAACTTCTTCCAAAGCTTCCAAGGCCTGCATTATGCTTTGCATTTTCTTTTATGACCAAGGAAACCCAAGCTGCACAAGTGATAAGTGTTGAAGTCTGATTTTGACCTCAAATCTTCCCTTCTCTGTGGTAGGCCATTACAAGGCCAGTTCCATGGAAATATATGGCAGCTCAATGGCATAGCAAAGATTGAAACATGACAATAGCTGGATTATACGAAGTGCTCTGTCAATGCTAATAGCTGTTATGTTACTGTCATGTATAGAGGACAAAATATAATTTCTTACCTTTTTTAGGTTCTTTGTTACAGGTACTTAGACAGGCATGAGTGGGCAGGGGCAGGGGAGGGCTTTCCCTCGCCCACTAGGAATGTTGGATGATGGTTTGGTGATTATCACATTGCCTTTCTAAAAGTGACAAATTGGCAGGTGGTGCCAAGGAGAGGTCCACACCTGTTGCCCTGAAGTATTAATTGACTGCAGGTGCCAGGGAGAAGCAACTTTCTGGGCAGGCACATAAGAGACAAAATGGCAGAGTATAACCTTCCAAGGGCACACCACTGGAAAAAGGAAAAAAAAAAACCTATATGGGCATGTGTACAACTTCCCAAACACACTGCGTATGCTTACCTCCCAAGGGTAAGGAGGGCACTGCGCATGTGGACAGCCCACCCTAAAGAAGAATCATGGGAAAGGGGCCAGCTTCTTTCTGGAGCTTTCTCTGTGGATCATTTTCGGTGAACTGAAAATGCTATCATTAAACTTGGGTTTGGTCATAAACAGAACTGGCATTTTCCCCTTCATTTTCTTAGCACATCTGAGACTAAGTTTTTCTAAAAATATGTATATTTATTAATTAAGGAAGGTCAGTTTCTAGTTATAGCAGTATGGAGATGATCATGATTTCTCTTTGCAAAGCAAATACTAAACTGGGTGACATTGTCAAAACCAAACACTTTAGGGCATTGGAAATTGACCAAAGGTAGACAACAACTTTAGAAGAGTTTATTCTGGAAAATGAAAGTATTTCAGCTAAGAACATCATGCTTATATGGCCTGTGGCTCCTCCCATTCCCCTAGGGTTGCTAGGTAAAACACAAGAGGCCCAGTTAAACTTAAATTTTAGATAAATGGTAAATTTTTTTGGTATAAGTATGTATAAAATATTAAATGGTACATATTTATATTTAAAAATTACTCATTGCTTATCTGGATTTCAAATTTAACTGGGAATACTTAATTGTTATTATTTTTTACCAAACTAGGTAAACCTCTGTCCACCCCACCCCAACAGCTGGATCAGTAAAGACATGGGGCTGTCATAGAGGACAGACTTAATTTGAGGTGGGAGGTGGGGGTAAAAACATGTGGGTTTGCCAGCTAAAACTGATGAAACTGGTTGGGAACAGAAAAAATCATTTGCTTTGCAAACTTGAGATTGCAGTTCTTTCTGGGGTGAGTAGTATTAGAAAAGCCAGAAACTTAATGAAAAGATCCTGGAAATGAGATCAGCTCTCCAAACATCCCTGGTTGAATAGAAAACTACACAGATGCATGGGGAGTCCTGAGAGAGCTGGGAGAAAAGTATATCCCAAGGGATCCTTAACCGATTGCAAATGTGAGTACATTCCCAGGCCACACACACACAATTGGCAGAGAGGGTGGAAATCTTTATGGACTTAAGATGTTTGAGTCCAAGCTCTATTCAAATCATTGACACAGGTGAAACTACTAAGAAGCCAGGGTAAAAAATGAAAATTAAGATTAAAAAACATGTCCAGAGACATCGGTGACTGCATACCACAGAGAAGGCATATCTTTTTTTTTTTTTTTTCCCTAATTTTATGTTCCGGGGTACACGTGCATGGTTGTTACATAGATAAATTGCATGTTGCTGAGGCCTGGTGTACAAATGATCCTGTCACCAAGGTAATGCATCTAACACCCCATAGATAAACCTCCAACCCACCCCTGCTTTACCCTCCTCACCTCAAGAAGTCACCACTGTCTATTGTTCTCATCTTCGTGTCCATGTGTATTCAATATTTAGCTCCCACTTTCGAGAGAGAACATGCAGTATTTGGATTTCTGTTCCTGCATGAGTTCATTTAGCATAATGGCCTTCAGGTGCATCCACATTGCTGCAAAGTACATGATTTCATCCTTTTTATGGTTGCATAGTATTCCATGGTATGTGTATACCACATTTCTTTGTCTAGTCTGCTGTTGATGGGCATCTTGGTTGATTCCACGTTTAGTATATATGATGATAACAGTATAAGGATGGAGGAGGAAATGAAGCTATAGTGAATCAAATTTGCTGTATTTAATAAAGATTAAATCAGTGTTAACTTATAGTAGATTATGATGAGTTAATAATGCATAGTAGGGCCAGGCGCAGTGGCTCATGCCTGCAATCCCAGCACTTTGGGAGGCCGAGGTGGGCAGATCACAAGGTCAGGAGATTGAGACCATCCTGGCTAACATGGTGAAACCCTGTCTCTACTAAAAAAACAAAAAATTAGCTGGACGTGGTGGACATGCCTGTAGTCCTAGCTACTCGGGAAGCTGAGGCAGGAGAATCACTTGAACCCAAGAGGTGGAGGTTGCAGTGAGCCAATATTGTGCCACTGCACTACAGCCTGGGTGACAGAGCGAGACTCCATCTCNAGCTATAGTGAATCAAATTTGCTGTATTTAATAAAGATTAAATCAGTGTTAACTTATAGTAGATTATGATGAGTTAATAATGCATAGTAGGGCCAGGCGCAGTGGCTCATGCCTGCAATCCCAGCACTTTGGGAGGCCGAGGTGGGCAGATCACAAGGTCAGGAGATTGAGACCATCCTGGCTAACATGGTGAAACCCTGTCTCTACTAAAAAAACAAAAAATTAGCTGGACGTGGTGGACATGCCTGTAGTCCTAGCTACTCGGGAAGCTGAGGCAGGAGAATCACTTGAACCCAAGAGGTGGAGGTTGCAGTGAGCCAATATTGTGCCACTGCACTACAGCCTGGGTGACAGAGCGAGACTCCATCTCAAAAAAAAAAAAAAAAAAAAAATGCATAGTAATTCTAGATAAACAACTAAAAAAAATTTAAAAGCTTAAAAAGCAACAGTAGAATCAAAATGATACACTAGCAAACAAATATTTTACACAAAGTAAGGCAGTAAAAAGGAACAGATAAGCAAATAGGACATGAGATATATAAAAAACAAATAGAAAAATGGTAGACAACTCCCAACTATATCAATAGTTACATGAAAAAGCAGAGATTGGCAGACTGGATAAAAAAGCAGGATCCAAAAACGTGCTGTCTATAAGAAATAACACATGTGTTTTCAAAGACACAAAACTGGTTGAAAGTAAAGGGATGGAAAAAGATGTACCATACAAACAGTAGCCATAAGAGAGCAGCAGTGACTATACTGATTTCAGACAAAATAGACTTTATGACAAACAATATTACTAGAAACAATGAGAAATATTTTCTCATAGTAAAGGGTCGAAACATCAGGAAGACACAAATTTATAAGTGATTATACATCTAACAACATAGATTCAAAATACATGAAGCAATGGGAGAACTGAAAGAAGTAATTGATGATTCAGCAATTATAGTTGGAGATTTCAGTAGTCCTCTAAAAGTAATTAATAGAACTACTAGACAGAAAATCAGTAAGAATTTAGAAGACATGAAAACCCCTGTCAAACAACTTGACCTATCTGACACATATAGAATACTCCACCCAACATCAGTAGAATATACATTCTTGTTGTTGTATGTCTAATAATTTTTATTGATTTTCTGCACATTTTGTATAAAACAGTAAAGCCTGAGACCAGTAAGATTTACACCCAGAAATCACTAAGATTTATACCCACTTTTAGAGGACTACTGAAATCCCCAACTGTAATGGATAAGTTAGGTCTTCTACTTAGTTTTTTAGTGTGGGGGCATTGAGCCAATCTGGTTTTTATTTAAGCTGATTTTTGGTCTTGTTGCTATAACTACCGTTAATGTATAACAGTCTTTAAATCTGTATTAGTCCGTTTTCATGCTGCTGATAAAGACATACCTGAGACTGGGTAATTTATAAAGAAAAAGAGGTTTAATGAACTCACAGTTCCACGTGGCTGAGGAGGCCTCACAATCATGGCGGAAGGTGAAAGGTATCTCTTACATGGCAGCAGACAAGAGAGAAAGAGAACCAAGTGTAAGAGGTTTCCCCTTATCAAACCATCAGATCTTGGGAGACTTATTCACTATCATGAGAACAGTATGGCGGAAACTGCCCCCATGACTCAATTATCTCCCACTGGGTCACTCCCATAACATGTGGGAATTATGGGAACTACAATTCAAGATGAGATTTGGGTGGAGACACGGCCAAACCATATCAAAACCCCTCCAATGGTAGACTGCTGCTACAATGTACTGATTGTGAATCCTAAGGTGCTAGAGGATTTTTCTCCATGTTTTCTCAGCTTTAAGTAGCCCTGCCTGCTTGAACCACTAAAGGGTCTCTGTATGCTCTTATCTTTCTTATGCTCTATACTGCTATTGTTGGTTATTTGGTGGAAGACTAAAGGTGGAAGTGGATGGGGACTCTTAGTTGTCTTGGTCCAGCCTCACTTGGCTAGGTCCTGGGTACCTGGGTCTCAGAAGTGTTTTTTTTCAACATTCCTTTGCCCATGTGGCAGCCAAACCCTACTTACTATCTATGAAGCACTTGGGGCAGGAGAGAGTTTCATCGTCCTCCTCCAGTGGTAGCTAACCTCTGTTTTCTGTCAGTACAGAAGGCTGGACCCTAGGGGATTTCCTGTCCCTTCCCTAGTGTCAGCTAGCTATTGCTCTACTCTTCCCTCAGCAGCATTGTGCCTTTACTGGAGATCAGGGACATGTGAATTGCCCTGTTTCTCCCCACCCCACCCCCAGTGGTAGGTTGCTAACACTTGTTACCCTGTGTAACTTTTATAGTGGAAATACAGAGGTTTCTGAGAAATCTCTTCAGAGTTTATCTTTGACTGGGAATAAGGGAGGAAGGAAGGGTTCTCCACACCTTCCCAGTGATATTGGATTCTATCTATGACCAGAGGCAAGGAATTCTTGCCTGAGCTCTGGAGGCAAGAGGACTTATTGTCCCTCACCCAGGGACCCAAAGCCCTTGATTCCCATTTCAAGCATGGTCTCTCTTCAAGAAATGCAAGCAGATGGGGCTTTGTGTGTCTGTGGACTACTGAGAGTGGGGTAGAAAGAGCGTATGAGGCAGTGCTGACTTTCTAGTGTTAAGAGGAACCAGGAATCTAAACCATTGTTCTCACCCACCTGTGGCCTTTAAGGATTTGTTAAAATTTGGTGTTTTCTTCTTACCCTCCCATAAGGTGTTCGCATTTTCATGCTGTGCCTTGCCAACGGTAAGGCCATTCGTGCACCTTATCTCTCCTCAGAGTGGCCTGTCATCTGAAATTTTAGTGCACTTGTTTGTCTTGCTACCTTAGATCGCTGATGAGCTCAAGGCAAATGATGATTTTATTGATTGTCCAGCTTTGTTCCTGTTTATGTGAAAGCCACATTATTTTGTGGCTTTCTACATCTAAGTGCAAGTGAAACTGAATCCTCCTTTAATTAGTGTCTTCCACTTCCAACTTTCTTCTTGAGTCTCCTCTTCCATCAGTAGCTATCAACTTCTCATTCTTCTTGGAAGAAGATATCATTTGGTCTCAATATAACTGAAAAGAAATTGAAGCCATTAAGATACCTTAGCTCTCCTTCTTAAGAGTTGAGTGAATAAACTTTCTAAAAGTCATATTCGCAGTTTAAAATTTTAGTATTTCAATAGTGCATTGTTAAATAATTGCTTTTAAAAGAGGATCATGAGAAAATGGGGAACATGGTTGTAGATTTTGACTGGCATCTGCTTTTAGTAATTTTAGATTCTTTATAGTTGTTTAATTAGACACCTCATATTGTATAGAGTATGTTTTTCAAAATGTTACTACTTTTTGTATGACTTAGATGTATGCACTATAAGCATCTGGAAGAGAGCGGATGAAAGAGCGTTTGGAAGAGTCTGGCTTTAGCCATTACATGAAATTTTATTTGATCTTATTATCAAATGACTTTAAAAATGAAATAAGAAGCTTCCCGTTTTCTAATTTTTAGTTCTTTTGGCATGATACAATGAAAAGAAATCCAAGAAGAGTGCATTGAGTGGGATGATGTAATGTGAAATGCCAACAAAACTAATGATTTAAGAATGGAAAAAATAGGAGGCTGTTTTATAATTCAAATATTAAGAAAAGTAGCTTATTCATTTTGATAGAAGAACAATTTTGGTGATTTTTTTCTTTTAATAACTAATGAGTTAACTTTAGAACTTGTATTTCATCTGGGAGTAACGTCCTGCTTAACAGATAAAGCAAGTAGTTCGCATGAACTTCTGACCAGTTTCTAAAGCATTAAATGTTTAGAGATGTAATGTTATACAACAAGCAAACAAAAAACTCACAAAAATGAATACTAGGAAGAAAATATTTGGTTTAAATGCCCGTAACAATTTGTGGAGGTCCAAATACCAAAGCACAGAGAGGTAAGTGTCTTTGCAAATCAGAGGTTTTATTTATTTGTTTATTTGTTCTGTACTTCTTTATGAGTCTTACCCACACAACCTCACTTCACCGCCATAGTAATACTGTTGCAAAGAGGAATGTAGAACCTTCCACATACACAGTTTGATACTGAAACACAAGAGTAATGTTCAACCCCTGCTATGTGATGGGCAGGCTCAGTGTAAGATGCGGCAAATACAACGATGAGACACAATGTCTATCAGGAAGTATGCTCTTTTAAACTTTCTGTGTTTGGGTAAACGTATACATCCATGAAACCACCACCAAATCAATGCCATACACTCATCCATCACCTAGGAGGTTTGATTTAAAACGCATTCTCAAAAGCTCTAGCTCTTCAGTTTTTGTCTGTAAGGCCAAATTACATCTGCATAGAATTCAATCTGGGTGATGATTGGCTGTTTAATGTTGAATTTTCAGGCTTTATTTAGATACAGAATAAACACAATCATCACATAGGATCTTATTTTTAAAATTATATATCTCTTTTACTCCCTAGGTTTTATGGAGTCATCTATTACTCCTGCCTACAAATTCTAGGATCTTCCTGAGGAAGATTCTTTTTGGTTTCTGGTTCAGTAACATAGACTGGCCTCATGAGAACTGCAGGCGGCTCTGCTCCTGACCCCCTGGCTTCTCTGATTTTGTTAAGTAGTCAGCTCCTCAGTTTTCTTTTCTTGATCCTTTCTATCTCTTCATTCAAGGTTCTGTCTTGCCCCACTTCTCTTACTCTGTATTTTATTCCCAGTGGATGCTACCGGTTTCCGTTTTCAATGGATTTTAAAATTTTTTAATTTTTTAATTTTCATTTAATTTTAATTTTATTTTTTTTCTGTAGAGGTGAGTCTCGCTCTGTCACCCAGGCTGTAGTGCAGTAGTGCCATATCGGCTTACAGAAAGCTCTGCCTCCCGGGTTCAAGCAATTCTCCTGCCTCAGCCTCCCGAGTAGCTGGGACTACAGGCGCCTGCCTACACGCCCGCTAATTTCTTTTGTATTATAGTAGAGATGGGGTTTCACCATGTTGCCCAGGCTGGTCACCAACTCCTGAGCTCAGGCAATCCACCCGCCTTGGCCTCCCAAAGTACTAGGATTACAGACGTGAGCCACCGCACCGGGCCCAGTGGCTATTTTTATATAGACAACTTTCAAATATTTTTTGTCCAGGACTTTTTTTTTTTTCTTCTGACCATCAATTTGCCTGAGATTTCCACTTTGATGTATTATGCTTAATTCAAAGTTCTTATTCCCCAAATGAGCTCGTGATCATCAGCTCCAGATTGCTCCTCCTCCAATGTTCTTTCTAACAGTAAATGATTTGCACCACCCACTCAGCAATTCATGCCAGGGACCTAGGAGTGGTCTTTGCTTATCCCTCTTCCTTAATTTCCATGACTGATCATAATCACCACCTCTTAAATAGCCCTGGAATCCACATCTACTTTCCTTTCTCACTGTCACCATTCTAATTTAAGTCAACGTTATTGGTCATCTGCTTCTGCAATAGCTTTCTGTTGAATTCTCTGTATCCAGTTTTGCCACTCTAAAATCAGTTGTCCTCATAGTGGCCAGAATAGTCAGTTTAAAATGAAAACATGATCATATCTCATTTCGTCAGGGTAAGATCCAAACTCCTTATCATGGTCTGTAGGTCCTGCAAACCTGGTTCCCTGCCCATGTCTCTGGTCTTTCTTGTTACTTACTCCCTTGCTTTCTGTGTTCCAGCTGTATTAGAGTTTTCAGGTCCCTGAGTTCTCATGTTGTTTTTCAGCCAAGTGCTTTTGAACGGTTCCGTCTACCCATCATAAAAAGCCTTTGATTTCTAGTCTTAGAATCCACTTTCTCTGGGGAATCCTTTTTAAGTCACCAGATGAAGTCACATATGTGCCCCTGTAGCATCCAGCATTTATTCAGTGTGCCCTGTTAGACTGAAGAAACGGACTGTGTCTTTTTCAGCACTATATCATAAGCACTAGCAGGGTGCCTGCCATCAATAAATAGCTGTGAATGAATAAATAAATACAGGCAACCAGTTTGATTTGGATGTATAAATATGAATGTTTTGGATTCATAGGAAATTTCTACCTTCATCACCCTGTACATAATCCACTTGAATCACTCATATTCCTATGGTACCCAGTAGGGCTTAAATGCTTCCCATGTATGCACAGTATGAACCAAGTTTGTGTTGAGACTTTCCTAGAAGGAGACAAGCTTCCTGCTTAGGCATGTGACATGTTCTGGGCTCAGAGAGAAGAACATCATGATAAGAGAATTTCCAGACCTGCATGCTCCTCACATTATTAAGTGAATGAGTCCCCAGCTGTAGCTACCCTTCTGAATGAGGCTCTGAGACAACATTCATTTTCAGACACAATACCATGATATAGACTTTTCCTGGCAGGATATTTGCAGTTCTTCCCAGGGATTAGAGACTTTGTCTCAATGTGTCTCAGCTTCAGTAACCCTTGTGATTCCATTCTAATGGGATACATTGAGTATAATGATGCAATTTATTGAGAATTTATTGTGGCACAATAATAATAATACTAACACTAATACGTAGGATTTATGGCATAATTATATTCCGGGAAGTGTTCTAATCATGTTTCACTTATTAACTCATTTAATTCTTAACCAACCATATAACATAGGTACCATAATTAACCCCATTTTTAGATGAGGAAACTGAGATTAAATAGCTTGCCTGGGGTCATATGGCTATTATTTGGAGGAGCCTGGATTTAAAAAAAATCTGTTGGGAAACAATTTATTTTCTTGAGAGTTGGCTTGCACTATAGAACAATGAAAGATCAACCAGCCTCTTTCTTATATGTTACCCTTTGCCCACTTCCCCATCCCTGGCTAGGCTAGTCTCTCCTTGTGCTCTGAGTTCCTCATTTCTGTCCCACCCTTCCTCTCAATCACCCACTTATTGCAGTTTAAAATCTGTGCATTTTAGGGTGAAAGTAGAAAGCTCTGGCCCTGAAGTAGGCAAGGCAGTCTAAGCATTAATCTGTTTTTGAAAGCTTTGAGTCAGCTTAGAAGATAAAGATGGATTTGGTGGAGTGGGAGGGGATTGGAGGCTTAGTGCTTCCAGGATTGAAGGAAGACGCATCTATCCAGGAGCATTTTGAGTACTTCCCTGGCTGGAATGGGGAGAGGTTGGGCACTTAGTGCTTCTGAGGTGAGGAGAAATAGTGCTTGCATGGCAAGCCCACGGAGAACTGTGGCCTTTAGAGTGGAGGCAAAGGTCTCCGAGGTCAAACTTGGCCCAGAGGCAGCATAATTGTTGGAAGAACTACCTATACCTAAATGGACTTGGTCTGGGCCAGAAGCAGGTCAATGCTGAGCACACAGGCTGAGGAACAGGCCATTCTTTGTGACCCAGGGCCCATAAAAAATCTGGGTTGTTGCCTGGTATAAGGTGTATGGAGGAAGACCTGAAAATTGGCTGTTATATTTGCCTGGGAATCATGATTTTACCACTTTGAAAATTATACTGTAAAATATCTTAAAGACTTTATATTCACATTAAGAGATTCATCTGATAAAACACAAGACCTCAGGTAATCTTTTAAAAAATCCATCTGTTATTTAAATTTCCCTTGTGAAAAAAACTATTTCTTTTTTTAATGTGTTAAACTGAAAGCTGATAGACACACACACACACAGAGTCAATTGTTTAGTCGTATGTGCACATTTACTATTGAGAAATGTGACATTATTTGCACCTTGAGTGACCCAAATCCAAATGCCCTTGTTTCAGTAGACCTTGGCTTTCCCTCTTCTTACAGGTTAGCCCAGATGAGTCTCAGCTTTGCTGGAAAAGATGGCTAGCTGGCAATTATGGAATACTCTTATATAATCAGACGAGAACTTGGGAAATCATCCTGGGAAAACATTCTCTAGAGGATAAGAATTTTGGTAGCAGTTATATGTCTAGACTCTGGAGTTATTACTGAAGGTAACACTATTTTTCAAAGACTGTTGTTGCTAAATTTAGTTCAAAATATTTCATGTCAGTAAGGAATAAAGTAGAAAATACAGCCTGTGAGTTTACCTTTAATACAACGGAGTGTGATATGAACAACTGTGAAGTCTTATTTTTATTTAGCTGTATGCAGCCCACATGTAGTTTCCATCAGCCTGAGAAACGCTCCCAGTGTAATTTCCTAGTATCGAATTATCTTAGATCAATCATAACTGTACCTTTTAGAATATGTCTAAGACCAGTCAAGCATCCTTCAGTTTCGCACATTAAAAAAAAAAGACAGTTTTTTTTTTTCACAAGGGAAATTTAAATAACAGATGGATTTTTAAAAGATTGCTTGAGGTCTTGTGTTATATCAGGTGAATCTCTTAATGTGAGTGTAAAGTCTTTAACATATTTTAAAGTATAATTTTCAAAGAGGTAAAATCATGATTCCTAAGCAAACATATAATGAACATATATCACTGATTTAACTCACTAATTAATGAAGGAGCCAATATTAGATGTTAATGTTGGTTCAAAGAACATTTAAGGAGCTAGGGCATTTATGAGCAATTTAATAAAAACATATTAGGATCAGATTGCTGAGTTAGCTGTAAAACTGTTTAATGTACAGCAGGCTGTAAATCTTTGGGGTTATCTGTTCCATTGAACAGAAATCTACAAGTTAGGGAAAGGGTCCTAGACTAGTTTAGGACCTTTGATCGGCAGTAAACAGTGCCTTCCCCTAGACAATTCTTGGGTGCTGATTGGCTCCACAAGATTCTGAAAGTATGTGCCATGCACCATTTTTTTTGGCTTTATTTCCAACTTTCAGATAAATTGTCTGACATATTGTTTCCAAAGGATTCTTGACTCAGTTTATTTCTGTGACTCCAGATCCTTTCTGAGACTGGTGGAAATGACCCACTTAGGCATGCTTTCCTTACACGTTCCTGCTCTCCCAGTGGGGGTTAGTGGCTACATACATGTTGGGGACAAGGATGCTTCCTTGGCTATAGAACAGGGCAAAGTTGATGGTAAACACCTACATTGGCAAAACACCTTCAAAATATTGCAGTGTCCTAAGGAATTTTAGGTTCTCATTTTAATAACAGATGAATGACGTAGGCATAGAGCCTACATCTTCTTTTCCAGTGAGCTTCCAACATTTTAGAGGTGCCAATGAGTTCTTTACCAGAAGCTTTATTAAATAAACAGTTTTATAGCTTAGGAGTCAGGAGCCCAGGCCCTGAATTCAAAGAAACCAGAGTTCCACCACTGGTATATCACTTATTCACTGCGTCATGCTGGCCAACTTCTTAGGTTCTGAGGGCTTCAGTCTTTCTTTCCTTCTTTTTTTTTTTTTTTTTTTTTGAGACTGAGTTTCACTCTTGTTGCCCAGGCTGGAGAGCAGTGGTGCCATCTTGGCTCACTGCAACCTCCATTGCTTGGGTTCAAATGATTATCCTGCCTCAGCCTCCCAAGTAGCTGGGATTACTGGTACACACCACCACGCCCTGCTAATTTTTGTATTTTTAGTAGAGATGGGATTTTGCCATATTGACCACGCTGGTCTCAAACTCCTGACCTCAGGTGATCTGCTTGCCTCAGCCTCCCAAAGTGTTGGGATTACAGGTGTGAGCCACCACACCTGGCTGGGCTTCAGTCTTTTAATGTGGGCTATTGTGAAAGTTGTATCAAAGAACAAATATAAGTGCTCACTATAACTATGCTCACTGGACACAGTTGTTCAGTAATAAAAAGTAAATAAGAAATTATGACTATTGATGTATTAGAATATTCTTGCATCTCTAAAACAAATATGTACAGCTGTTTATAAAGAAAAGAAGTTTAATTGGCTTATGGTCCTGCAGGCTATACAGGAAGCATAGTGGCTTTGGAGACACCTCAGGGAGTTTTTACTGGTAGTGGAAGGTGAAGGGGGAGCAGGCAGGTCACATGGTGAGATAAGGAGCAAGAGAGGGAGAAGGGGAGGTCCTAAACTTTTTTAAGCAACAAGATCTCACATGAACTCACTAACCGAGAACTCACTTATCACCAAGGGGATGGTACTAAACTGTTCATGAAGGATCCACCCCATGACCCAATTACCTCCTACCACGCCCTACCTATAACTTTGGGAGTCATATTTCAACATGATATTTGAAGGGAACAAACTTGCAAACGATACTGACTGATTCTAGGTCCAGACACTGCACTAGGTAACCTAGGTCTTGGGCATTTAAGAGGTGACATGGCCCTATACCTGAAGATAAGTAGTCTCCATTAGGAAGAGAGAGAGATTCGTATCGCTAACTATGATACAAAGTGTTTTCGTGGAGGGTCTATGTGTATTTCATAGAGCTGTGGATGTATTGGGGACAAAGCTATTAACTCTGCTTAGCAAGGGAATGGCATTTTGAAGATGGCTATCAACATGGGCTTTGAAGGAATGGAAACAGGGACCTAAATCATGGGTCAGCAAACTGTTTCTATAAAGCATTAGATAGGAGATATTGAAGGTTTTCTGGGTCATATGACCTCTGTCTACCCCGAGCGTATTGTCGAAATTACAGGAGGTCATAACTCTCGTGTAGTCTGCACTGCTCCAGGCACATATGGAGAATTCTTTTTAAAATTCCGGATGCCATATCCTAAGAGATAAACATGGATAAACATATCATTTGAAGAGCATTGTGGCCAGAGAGGTGAAGAATGTGTAAATTATATGCTATAAGGTTGCTGGCCATATAATTTGTTGTCCAAACCAGGATACATTTGAGAATAAAAGGAGACTATTAGAAAAAATTATCTAAAACTTGAAAATAAGAGAATGGCCATATGTCTTTCATCCTATTGCGGCATTATTTATCAGGCCTGCCTAAAGATTATTTGATTTCCTAGAAGGATGTGCCTTTGTTTGACTTTGCTCTTCGCTGTTTGTTTAGAACTCAGACACTGTGAAATCTATTTTGTAGATTTCCATCTAGCAGAAGAGATAACGCTGAAGATTATTGTTCATTCCCCTCAGAGGATTAATCAGTTTATATCTAAACTAGCAAACTTAGTCTAGCATTCTTTTCTCTCAAAATACCTATAAAAATCCAATTCTATTTTTTTATTTGTTCCTCCATTAGATTAAGTTGAATAAAATATTTGGCACACATTCAGTCTACATGTGTATGAATGTCATATTTTAACTTTTTGAACTTTGCACTGTAACAAGGTGATACTAATTATTATACTGGGAAAACAAGGATAACCAGGGCTATCCCAGGAAAACAAGGCTGTATGGTCACCCTAAATATGATAAATGTTTGAAGGAATTCAGAGTTTTATCCTGAAGAAGGCAGAATGTGGGATATTTGACAAGGTATTTGAGTGACAAAATGTTATATTTTTGTGTACTTTAAAGGCCTTCAGGGATAAGGATGCAGCCTTTATGTAGGTACCAGAAGACATAGGAAGACAGTGGCAATAGCAACATTGTTCTTTGGTGTTGAAGCAGACCAAGAGTGAGGCCCTGGTGCGGTGCTTTGGTGAGTGGGTCTATGGCAGACCTGTCACCCTGTGGTTCAGCTATCTGCCACTAGGAGAAGCTGGGACCTGGAGGACAATGTGGCTGTGGAAACCAACTCTGCCAAAGAGGCTTACAGGGATTAAGCATCTTACCCATAGCTTGACAGGTTGGAATTCAGACCTTGATTTCTAGGCTTCCAGGCTAGAGTCCATCCCACCACTGCATCCCAGTCGAATCCTCCCATTTCAACTTTGCATAGTTGAGTTTTGTTAAATATGTTTGTACTGTTAAATATAATTATGGGAGGCCATTGTTTTGGACTGAGCTCCTGCACTAAGCCCCAACAGACCAGGCAAATCAAAGTGGAGTGCTTCATGCTAAATGCCACATAGTCAAACTGAAACTTTAAGGAAGGAAATAGAACCTCAAACAGACTCTTTTTTTTCTTTGAAAACAGGAGATTTCATTCTACCTGAGTCAATATAATAAGGAAGTCTTTTCTGCTTTAACTCTCACAAAAAAAGTAACCTGTTGTAAACTGATGTTAACCAGTTAGTCTATTCTGTTTCCTGGTTCCTACTTTACAAAACCTACTATTCTTCTTTTGCCCACTGAGAGCTCTCATTCTGTTGTGTAGAATGGAGGCTGCTCTGGTTCATGAGTTGTGAAAAAGCGCCAATTAGATCTTTAACTAAATTTTGTGTTTTTTTTTTTTTGACAGTACTGTAATGTATTGTTGTAATTTTGCTTTTTTTGACAGTACTGTTATGTATGTATGTATTGTATATGTATATATTTCCAAGCATTGAAGGAGTCTATATAGTTGAGCTTCCCAATGCTTAAATTCAATTAATCACATTAAGGTATTATAATGTATACAGCCATTACAAGCAAGAAACATTTTTAGCTTTGCCAAATAAATTGCCCATAATAATATGAAATGTTATTATCATTATAATGCCAGAGTATCTTCCACATATATTTGTATAATGTGTGTACCTATATATTTGTAGGTATGTACTGATATATTTAATCGCAGAACCTTCAGAACTGTAAAATTACTGATTTTAAATGAGTAAGACTTATACTCACTCAATGAGTTCATCTTGCCTGCTGCCCAGAAAACCCAAGGCACTGGGAACAGCAGGTTTTTGCAATAGAGAAAGAGTTTAATAATCGCAGGGCTGGCCATGTGTGAAGACAGGAGTTTATTATTACTCAAATCAGCTTCCTGAAAATTCAGAGACTAGAGCTTTTTAAGGATAATTTGCTGGATGGGGGAGCTAGGGAATGGGGAATACTGATTGGTTGGGTCGGGGATGAAATCATAAGGGCTTGAAACTGTCTTTTTGTTGTCTTCATTTCCTGAGTAGGATCATAAAACCAGTTGGGTGAGTTTAGCTGGTCTATCAGAATTCAAGGTCTGAAAAATACCTCAATCACCAGCCTTAGGTTTTACCATAGGGATGTTATCTATAGGACCTATTGAGGAGCTTAGGAATCCTGTAGCCTTTGGATGCTTAACTCCTGAGCCATAATTCTACACTGTGGCTTATCTGTTAGTTTTCCAAAGGCAGTTTTTTGTCCCTAAGCAAGGAGAGGGTTAGTTTCAGGAAGTGACTGTTATCATGTTTGTTTTAAAGTTAAACTAAACTCCTTTCATAGTTAACTTGGCCTATGCACAGAAATGAACAGGGATAGGTTGGAGGTTAGAGGTATAAGATGGATTCAGTTAGGTCAGATTTCTTTCACCATCATAATTTTTTTATGTTATATTTATCTCCCTGTCATAATTTTTGCAAAGGTGATTTCAGACTGAAAAAATCTTTTAGTTTCAGGTGCAACGTATTGGTCTAAATCACTTAAACATGCCTAGAGAGATACAGCTTTCCTTCTTGTAACAGCCTTCAGTTTGACTTTAAGAGAAAACAGTTAAAAATGGCTCAGTAAACTCTGAAAGGATTCCATTTTATGGATGATTGCACCACTAAAATAAGAAACCATTACCTGTGAAATAATCTAATTGAATTCCTGATGGCATGGGTCAGCTTTATTGTTTTTCAAAAGAAAGCCACATTTAAGACAGATTGGTGCTTCAGAATGGTTATTAAGCTTCCAAATATTTTTGCTTTTTTGTACAGTGTATTTGAAATGCTGATAAAGCTAATAAAATATTATTAAAGAGACTAATAACAAAATACATTAAAATCTTGGAAAGAATAGATTACTATAGTCTTAATTCACTTGCTCTATGATCAACCCTTAACCCTTTTCAATATATTCAACACTGTCCTGTTTTTTAAAATGTTCACCTCAGTTGCCTGGTGCTTCAGTTTCTATCCTGGGTTATTATGGGATGTGAAAGACATACATTGCTTAAAGGGTTAGTTTTCAGACTTTGCTTTAAACTGTACACCACTGTTAACAATCTTCAGTGGAAAATGGACCCATCAATAATAGAAAATTGGCAAAGAACAGAATAATGAAAGTGGCATAAAAAGTCATGCATTGTGGATTTTATTTTATTTTATTTATTTATTTATTTTATTTTTTTGAGACGGAGGTCTCGCTCTGTCGCCCGGGCTGGAGTGCAGTGGACCGGATCTCAGCTCACTGCAGCTCCGCCTCCCCGGGTTCCCGCCATCTCCTGCCTCAGACCTTCCCGAGGAGCTGGAGCACTACAGCGCACCGCCACTCGCCCGGCTAGTTTTTTGTATTTTTAGTCTAGGACGGGTGGTTTCACCATGTTAGCCAGGATGGTCTCGATCTCCTGACCTCTGATCCGCCCGTCTCGGCCTCCAAAGCGCTGGGATGACAGGGCTTGAGCCACGCGCGCCCGGCCGCATTGTGGATTTTAAAAGTGTTTGTTCTTTGTTAGAGTTTGTGGTATAAAACTGAAAGTATCTGGAATTGTAGATGAATCTTCTTTAAAGATAAATAACTTGCATTTTTTTTGATCAGTTTGCAGTTCGTAAGGAAGACCCTCACCTACTATGGGTCAATCGAATACCAAGATTTTTGAATCTTTAGTTTAAAACAACAGAAATAATCCGAGTGTCAGATTGTTTCATACCAAAGAGAAGGGACTGAAGTGAGATAGGAAGACAGTTTGCCATCCCAGAGGAAAAGTGACACCTTTGGGGACACATAGAAAGCCAAGGATAAGAGACAACACTTGGAAATGATGTTGAAGGTTTGGCTTTTACATATTGATGGGCTTGAATGATTTTCTTTCTATCCTGTGATGGCTGATCTCTGTGTGGGTATTTGGTGGTTGTGGTGGGGTGGGGGAACAGACACTGAGACAAGGAAGATAGAAGAGATGATCAAAGGATAAGGAATCTCCAGGGAGACCACCAATAATAATCATTTGTCCTCTCTTTTTAAATAGGTGTGTATGCCTTCCATTTTTTGTTATCTTATTTCAGAGGTAGTAACTGTAGAGTGAGCAATTTTTTTCTAATTCCTGATAAGAAAATGCTTTTGAAGTTAAACTATTAAGTGAAAAAATACTGTTTTTGGTTTAAGGTAAATACTCCTTAACAAATGAAAGAATTACTGTTTATGCGGTCATTTGATAATTATTTCTGAAATCTGTCCAACCTAACAGCATTCTTCTAGGTGCTTGAAATATCCTTCCTGGTCTAGTTTACTAAGAGGTTTTAAATTAAAAAAAATCAAGACTGAATGCTGAGATTTATCAAGTGTCTTTTCTGTACCTATTTAGAAGGACTTAAAGATTTTCTTTTAAAGTTCCAGGATGTATTGAATTATGTTAATATATCTTCTCATGTTAAATCACTCTTACATTCTTGAAATAAAACTGATTTGGCCATTTTAAAAAACACTGTCCTGGATTTGACTTGGTATATTTTATTTGGACTTCATAAATATTTTGAATTATTAACATGATTACGCTAACTTTATTTAAAATTATTGAATACATATTTATAAGAGAGACTGACATAAACATACATTTTTTGTACTATTTTGTCAGATTTTGTATCAGGAATTCACTACTTTTGTGTGATTCATTGAGGAGTTTTCCACTTTTTGCATGATCTGGAATAATTTAGATGGCAAGAGCATTAACTACTCTGAAAGAGTAGAGAGCTTATCCTAGAAAGTGGACTCAATTAATGTTATTTGTGGAGATAATTTTAGGACAAATTTTTAACTTTTCTGTATTGTTATTGATATATCTTCTTGAGGCAATTTTGATAACTTCTGTCTTCCTGGAAAATTCTTCAATTCAGGGAAAATTTTCAAATTTACCCTCTGCATCTGACCGAGAGACAGACAAGAGAGAATGACGTCAGAGTCACAGAGTAGGCCAGGTCTAGACATGGAGTATATTTCTTTTACCAGTTGTTTTAAATATTCTATTAGATTTTCTTTTGAGTTTAATACTCAATGCATCAATCATTGTTATTGCTGATATTATGGAATATTTACCTATATTAAGATCATAATATACATATTGTTCTGCAATTTGGTCCTTTTTTTCTTTTCTTTTTTTTTTTTTTTTTCTCGCTCTGTTGCCCAGGCTGGAGTACAGTGGCGTGATCTCGGTTCACTGCAAGCTCTGCCTCCCGGGTTCACGCCATTCTCCTGCCTCAGCCTCCTGAGTAGCTGGGACTACAGGCACCTGCCACCTCGCCTGGCTAATTTTTTGTATTTTTAGTAGAGACGGGGTTTCACCATGTTAGCCAGGATGGTTTTGATCTTCTGACCTCATGATCCGCTTCCCTTGGCCTCCCAAAGTGCTGGGATTACAGGCGTAAGCCCCCGCGCCCGGCCTGCAATTTGGTCTTTTCCCCCTACTTCGTATGTCAGGGGCATCTTTCTTTGTTCGCTTATGGAGAGCACGTTTTCTTAAACTTGGAACTATTGACATTGGATCCAACAATCTTTGTTGTGGGGGCTGTCCTGTATTGTAGGGTGTATATCAGCATTCCTTGCCTCTACTCACTAGATGTCAGTAGCACCTTCTCTCCTCAGTTGTGACACACCAAAGCATCTCCATCTATTGCTCTATGGCTCCAGGAAGGAGGGGCAAAATTGCCCCCAGTTGAAAACTGCTGATGTAGAACTACATCATTCTTTTCAAAACAGCTGCACGGAACTTTATAAATACACTATAGTTATTGAATGAATGAATCACCTACTGATGAATCTTCAGTTTTTTGTCTATTATTTTTATTTATTGAATTTGTTTTTACATAATTTTAATTTCTATGTCATTCTTTAATTATTTCTCTGCCACACTCATACCCTGAGATGATTAAAATATTTGCTCATTTTATCCTAGATGTTTACATTTTTATTATTTACATTTAAATCTCTGATCCCTATGGAATTTATGCTACGAATATGTAAAATCAGCTTAACTTTTTCTCAAGTGCTTATGCCATGGTCCCATACTTTTATGTAAGTTTATCTTTTCCATTCAAAATGTTACCTTGTCGTGTACTACATTCCCAAGTATACTCACTTTTCCATTTGTTTATTCACCCATTTCTGACAAATACCATACTGTTTTAATTACAAAATCTTTGTAGTACATTTTTATATTTGGCAGGAAAGTTATCATTTGGTCTTTTCCAAAATTGATAAGGGTATGCTTGCACATAACTCTTCTAAGAATTTTAGTATCCATTTCTTATGTTCCATGAAAAATCTTGGGTTTTACTGTGATTTTACTGGTCTTTTATATTACTTAAGGGAAAATTAAAAGGTTGCAATATTAACTCTTCCTATTGTTAACATAATTTATCGCTGTTTATTTAGTTCCTCTTTGAAGGCCTCTTGTAAAATTTTTCTTTGGTAGTTTTTTTTTTTTTTTTTTTTTTTTGAGATGGAGTCTCTGTCCCCAGGCTGGAGTGCAGTGGCATGATCTTGGCTCACTGCAGCCTCTGCCTCCTGAGTTCTAGCAATTCTCCTGCCTCAGCCTCCAGAGTAGATGGGATTACAAGCATATGCCACCATGCCTGGCTAATTTTTGTATTTTCAGTAGAGGTGAGGTTTCACCACATTGTCCAGGCTGGTCTTGAACTCCTGACCTCAAGTGATCCTCTCGCCTCAGCCTCCCAACATGTTGGGAATATAGGCATGAGCCACACTGTGCCTGGCCTCTTCAGTAGTTTTGTTCAGTTGGTTGTATCTTTCCCAGGTTAAAATTCTTCAAATGACTGTTTATTCTTAGTTTTACATTTATTTTTGTGAAGGAAAGATTTGCTGATTAGAATAGGGAACTGATGTGGTTCACCCTAAATACCGATCCTTTGTATGGACTCTGTGGTAGTGGATTTAGGGTAGTGGGTAGGTCCTGTTTCATAGGTAGACCTCCCTTTGGTGTGTGTGGAAAGTTCCCTATGATTGCTAAGTGAGGATGACTTCACAGGCGGGGCATCAGACAGATGTGTACATGAGTGTGTTTCACTCCTGGGAAGAGTGGGGCCAGGCTGTCATGCTTATAATAAACACCCAATCAGGCACATCTTTCCCTTTGTTTAGACTGAGGATAGAGTTTTCAGAGTTCAGACTGAGGGCAAGTGCTGTAGCCAGCTCTTCTGGCAAAGGATGGACGACCATGACAAGAGAATATTTACTATTAAATGATTGCTTATAAGGTTTTTCAAAGGAAGAAAAATGGGGCAGAGTAGACCCATCTCTCCCCCAGTTCTACCATTATACATAGAGCAAAGTCTGTATATACGAAGTACTTTTCTGAAAGGTTAGAGATTCCCAAAAGGGTATTGCATGGTAGGAGGGACAATGGTTGAAAGTTAATGAATTTAGATGTTTCTTTTATTGCACAAGGAGAATGTTTTCAGGCTTTGGGCTTTCATATGCTTCGTGTTCCCTTGCATGTTTCCTTCATGATGACCAGCTTCTCTTGCAAGTGTCCCCACCTCCATGAAACACACATATTTCTCAGCTTAGCAACTTCTGTATCCCTCAGGAAGCTCTATCCTTTTCCAAAGAAGCTTTTATGCTGTAAACCAAAATTACATTCTAAGCCCCCTGATGAACTGAAAGGACCCCTTCTCTCAGCCAAGGGCATTCCAAAGTTAACCTGAAAAACTAGGTCAGGCTATTATGGGAATGTGTGATTGGATATGTCTTATTACACCTTCCTCACGTTGGAACTCAGGCACAGCTGACCAGCATTGGCATTAAAACAGAGACCTTAAGACTGTCAAAACAGACTGTTTATAGCAATAAGATACTAGCATGACATATAGCAGGCCCTGAAACAAATAAAAGTATTTTACCCCAAAATACATTTTTTTTTTTTTTTGAGACAGAGTTTTGCTCTTGTTGCCCAGGCTGGAGTGCAATGGTGTGATCTCTGCTCACCGCAACCTCCGCCTCCCAGGTTCAAGCAATTCTCCTGCCTCAGCCTCCCAAGTAGCTGGGATTACAGGCATGCACCACCATGCCTGGCTTATTTTGTATTTTTAGTAGAGACAGGATTTCTCCATGTGGGTCAGGCTGGTCTCAAACTCCTGACCTCAGGTCATCCACCTGCCTTGGCCTCCCAAAGTGCTGGGATTACAGGCATGAGCCACCGCGCCTGACTCCCAAAATACGTTTCTTTAACATATTTTGAAATGGTCCTGCAAAACTGTCTCTTGTGGGGAAAAATCTACATTGTGTAGTGAATCCCTTTCCCTTTCTAGGTCTTTTCCCTGATCCAGGAGAGAACTGACTAAGAGCTTGGCACCTTTTTAAGTCTGATAAGGAACATTTGCAATCTATTCTCTCTGAAGCCTGCTACCTGGAGCCTTCATCTGCATGATAAGAACCTTGGTCTCTAGAACCTCTTATCTTAACCCACACTGCCTTCTATTGATTCCAGGTCTTTAGATATTAGCTTAACTCTTCAGCCAATTGCTAATCAGAAAATCTCTAAATTCACCTATGACCTGGAACCTCCTGCTTCTCAAGTTGTCCTGCCTTTCCAGACCAAACCAGTGTATGCCTTACATGTATTGACTGATGTCTATGTCTTCCTAAAACTTATAAAACCAGGCTGACCACCTTGGGCACATATTCTTTGGACCTCTTGAGACTGTGCCTCAGGCCATGGTCACTCATATTTGGCTTAGAATAAATCTCTTCAAATATTTTACAGAGTTTGACTCTTTCTTGACAATGCCTTGATGTTTTCTGGCATTGCATTTAAAAGAATGAACATAGGATGAGCATAATTGTTCATCTCTGAATAGTTGTGCAGAATCCAGAGGGTTATAGGCTCTTGTTCCAGGAGGGAGGGTGATCATGCTCTCCAATTGTACACAATTCTATGTCATCTCTTCTGTTAGTGCATGAATGAGTCAGAGTTCACTTAGAAAAACAGCATGATACCAAATAGCCTAACAGGAAAAAAGAAATACGGGGAATTGGTATTAGAGGACTGAAAAGCAACCAGGGATCACTGAGCTAGCACAGTGATAGAAAGAGCTATGAACAGCTGCCACCCCAGGGCCAGGGATGAAAAGGAAGAGAGGGTGGAGTTAATAGAACCCTGAAGGTTGGTATTTGGGGCGCTGCAGAACTGCTGCCTGGTTGGTGGTCATATCTCTGAAGAAGTGCATCTCTGGGAGTGTGGAAACAAAGCTGAAGCTATAGCAGTACTACAGCTAAACCCAGCTGCCACTGTTGTTTCATAAAACCATTGCTGGGGCAATGCTGATAGAAGCAATGAGCATAAAGGAAGGAGGAAGTCCTTTGCTCCTGCTCCAGTGTCACAGTCTCCCTCTAGTGACCCCTATTGGCAGAACCTAACAGGGAACCACTGGCAAAGGAGAAATGTTTGCAGAGTCTAAACCGCTGCATCACCATGCTGAATAGAGAAGAGAGGGTTAGGAGGGGAGAGATAACAGTGAATATTCTGCACAGTGAAAGTCAGTGAGGTTCAGATGGGAAGTGGGCAATTGTGCAAAGATTCATATTTGCATTCATCAGAGACACACAAGCTAATCCCACCTCATGGAAATACTACTTTGGTGCAAGGATGGACAAATAAACCAATGGAGCAGATAAAGTCCACAAATAGATGTGCACATACATGGTTTCTTGATTTGCAATAAAGGTGCCATTGCCATTCAGTGGAAAAAGATCATTTTTAAATAAATGGTACTGGAGAAATTGGTATCTATTTAGAGAAATAAAATGAATCTTGAACTTGACCTTACAACACACATAAAAATTAATTCAAAGTGGATCATAGATCTGAATGTGAAAGGCAGAACAATAAAGCTTCTAGAACGTAACAAAGGAAAATGATCATGGAGTAGGCAAGATTTCTTAAACAAGACCCAAAAAACATTAAGCCATAAAAGACAAAGGGAAAAGATAAATTGGGTTTTCTTAAAATTAAGAACTTCTGTTCATCAAAAGACATAGTGAAGAAAGTGAGTTCAGTGAGCAAGCCACAGATTGGGGGAAGATATTTGTAATACATATACTTGACAAAGGAGTCATATCCAGTATATATAGATATGTAAAAATTAAACACCTATAAATCATGTAACCCAAATTAAAACCACAATGAGGGAAAAGTATAAACAGAGTAGATTGGCTCAAATGAAAAGATTCAACATGAAGTGTAGGTGAGATCGTAGAGCAGCTGGAGCTCACATACATTGCTGATAGAAGTGTAAACAGTTTCCAGACAAAGTGGTTCAGCCACTTTGAAAAACTGTTTGCTGGTATCTATTAAATCTAAATGAACTTCTATCTTCTTCTATCGTATGACCCAGCAGTTCTCAGTTCTACTTTTAGGTATATATCCAAGAGAAATGAGTTCATATATCAACCAAAAGGCACATGAAAGACCGTTCTTTGCAGCTTTAGTCATAATAGCCAAAAACTAGAAATACTGCAAATATCCAACAACAGAGGAATAAGAAAGCAAATTGTAGTGTATTCATAAAATGGAACACTACTCAGCAATTAAAAAAAAGAACTGATATTTACAATAGTATGGATAAATCTCAAAAGTATTCTGTTGGAAAAGAGAAACCAGACACAAAAGTGTATAGTGTATATACTATGTGATTCTACATACATAAAGTGAAAGACAGGCAAACATCATCAAGGATGATAAAAATCAGAGTAGTGGTTATCATTGAGGTGAGTGAGTGAGGAGGCATGAGGGAGCTTTCTGGAGTGATGAAAATGTTCTATATATTGGTCTGTGTGGTAGTTACATAGGTTACATACAGAAGGAAAAATTTAGCTGTGCAGTTAAGAATATATAGTTTACAGCAAACAAGTTTTATCTTTAAAAACAACCCACAGGCCGGGCATGGTGGCTCACACTTGTAATCCCAGCACTTAGGGAGGCCAAGGCGGGTAGATCACCAGGTCAAGAGATCGAGACCATCCTGGTCAACATGGTGAAACTCCATCTCTGCTAAAAATACAAAAATTAGCTGGGCATGGTGGCACATGCCTGTAGTTCCGGCTACTTAGGAGGCTGAGGCAGGGGAATCGCTTGAACCTGGGAGACAGAGGTTGCAGTGAGCTGAGATCTCGCCACTGCGCTCCAGCCTGGGGGGCAGAGTGAGACTCCATCTCAAAAACAAACAAACAAACAAACAAAACCTACAAAAGAAAAAAATATTTCTTTTGTTATCATGTTCCTGGCCTAGCCCTTAGGAACAATAGGTAATCATAATTGTGTGAAGGAGTATCTGACTCTTCTGTTTTGCTGAAGGCTGAGCATCACTGAAAACAAAACTAAACTAAACAAAGCAAAACGAAACAGAAATCATGGTATTAGGTTGATCTTTTTGTGTCCTGTGAGGAGTATCATCCATTTCAAATTGATTTCTTTTAATTTTAGGGCTCTTTCTAAGAGAGGGCGGGGGTGGAATTTATTCATCACACTTTTCCATATATAGAAAGATGAAAAGGACCTTATCTACAAAGATCTGACAGCATGTGGAGGATGGAGGGCCCAGAGCACTTTAGAAACGTAGCAGGGAAACAGTGAAGCGGTACATAGGGAGGACACGGGTATGCCGTCAGGTAACCTGTACACAGAGATCCCTTGATAAGTATTAGCTACTCTAATTCACATCTTAGGTTTTTGATAATGCCAATAGCATCACTGAACAACTGGTGAAGAATTATCTGGCTTTATTTTAATCTTTGGACAAGTGCGTGCCTGTGTGTGTGCACCTGTGTGTGTGCACCTGTGTGTGTGCACCTGTGTGTGTGCACCTGTGTGTGTGCACATTACAAGAAGAAGAGAATTATCTTTCTATTAACCTAGTGATCCTTTTCTATCCCTTCTGCAGGGCTTTTTGGTGATAATAATAGCCTGCTCACATCCCTAACCCTTGTCAGCAAGGGGCCCAGAGAAGAATCAGATCCTTTTTTGAAGTCATGGGCATTTTGCCAGAGAAAGTCTGGTGCTCTAAGAAAAAGATGACTCTCACTAAAATATAATTAAAGAAGCAAGAGGATTAGAATGGCCATTATTTGGAAATTGGAGGAAAGACCAAAGAGAGCGAATGAAGACTAATGGTATAATGCTATTCCAAAGCTGAGTTTCCAACATTGCCTGAATAATACATAAACCTGTAATTAAGATTTAAAATGATGCTTGTGGGAAATGTTCTTTTGGGCCAAAAGAATTTAATATTTCTTGTGGTCATTGAAAGCAAGATGATCAATCATTTTTTCACCCTCTATTGGAAGTAGGAGAGCAGTAACTTAAACCACAAAGAAAGTGCTGAGGTATTTAGGAGGAGGAACTAAAACTACGAGGTGGTGTTAGAATGATAGAAATGCCACACTCATAGGAGTCTTGGTTAGTCCCATAGGCTGAAGCACACGGCAAAACCCAAAGGAGTTGTGACTCTTTGGGGTGTGTGAAATAGAGGGTGGGAGAGAATTGAATTGGAGTATTGAACTTTTAAGATTTCTTTTTGTAATGAAAAGTTGATCTAAACAGTTTCTGGCCTACCAATCTATATTTCTTGAGCATAGATTTTAGGTTGAGATTTTTCCCTTGAAAGGCAAGAGTATTCAAGCTGTCTGGATTGAATTCTGTGAAATAATTTTGTGTGTGGATCCTGGGTGTATCCCAATACACCATTGTCAGGAGGGTACAGGGTGAGTTGAAGAGTGATGGAGATTGGAGTTGTAAAAATCAACCAATCACCTACCTATTTAAATATACAAGGAACCAGAGTAAATCATCCAAAGTTGCTGAGGTAATTAATGGTAGAGTTAGAGCTTGAATTCAGCTTTCCTGATTCTACGCTTAGGATCCTGTCTGTTCCACACAATGTAGCACAGAGGTGATTTCCACCAGAGACACTGTTCAGTGTAGGAATCATCATCTCTATCATCAAAAAGCATGTGGTGGTAACTTATTGGCTTCTAATAAATAGTGATGCTGCACATAAATGAAGAGAATTATAGACACTTTTTTTAAAGCTACAGGTTTAGAGAATAAAATTGTATTGATTTCACTAAGCTGCAATACAGTTCTACATATTGTCAGTAAACAAGAACATTGAGAACTTTTCTCCTTCAGTTGTGTCTGAAAATGTCTTTGTATTACCCTATTCTTTAATGATAGTTTGGCCACGTTTAAAATTTTCTGATGGTAGTTCTTTTCCCTCAGCACTTCAAAGATGTTATTGAGTTATTTTCTTCTGCTGTTAGTATTGTCTGCTATCAGTCTGATTGTCGTCACTTCATAAATAATTGATAGCTTTACTCTAGCCTTTTCACTTTTTTGTCTTTGTTTCTTTGCAGTTTCACCATGAGGGTTCAGTTTTGGCTGTGTTAATTCTGCTTGAAACCCACTGCGATTCCTAAAACTAAGGTTTTGTCTTTCACCAATTGTGAAAATTTCACAGCTATGGTCTCTTTCAGTATTGCCTCTTTCATTTCCTCCATTCTCTCCTTCTCCTTCTCTTATCAGGCATGCACTGGAGCACCACATTTTGTCCTGTATTCTGCTTAATATCACTTTCATGGCTTGCATCTCTGTCTATTTCCACTTCATCCTTGATCATTTTTTCAAATTTATCTCTGCTTGTCTAATTTTCTCTTCAGATTTCTAATCTGCTGCTTTACCCATGCATTGTGGTATTCAATTCCCAAAGTTCTATATGTTACTTCAACAAATATGTTTGTCCTGTTGTTCTGAGGGTGAGAGAGTGTTTTTCCTAATACACTCTTCCCCCGAGAGTGGCTTCCTTTGGGGAATCCCAACAATGAGTAGAGTCTGTTCCCCTCCCTTGCCTAGCTCAGGATGCAGGTTCATCTCTGATCTCTTCATAGCTGTTAAAATGAAAGTCCTCTGTCATTGCCCTCTCATCCTCCATTTCCTCGTCTCACTGAAGTTTCAGCCACCGTTTACCATTTCACTCACAGGGAGAACACCATGTGAAGGTGAAGCCAGTGATTGAGGTGATGCATCCACAAACCGAAGAACAAACCAAATATTGCCAGCAAAGCACCAGAAGCCTGGAGAGAGGTATGGAACAAATTCTCTTTCGCAGTCTATCTTAGCTCATCTGTACTGCTGTAACAAAATGCTGTAGACTGAGTAATTTATAATGAGCAGAAATTTATTTCTCATAGTTGGGAAGTCCAAGATCCAGGTGCCAGCAAACTGTATCTGGTGAGGGGCATGTTCTCTGTTTGCAAGGTGGTGCCATCTTGCTGTATCCTCCTGAGAGGAGAATCACTGTGTCCTCAATTAGAGGAAGGTAGGTCCAAAGGGCAGAATATAACTTGACGCCTCTTTTCTAAGCGTCTTAATCCCATTCATGAGGGAGAAGCCCTAATCACCTCTTAAAGGCTGCACCTCTTACTGCTATGACATTGGCCATTAAGTTTCAACACCTGACGTATTCAAATTATAACATGCCCCTTAGAGGGAACCAACGCTGCTAACACTGCGTTTCAGGCTTCTAGTCTCCAGAATCATGAGAGAACAAATTTCTGTTGTTCTAAGTCACCCAGTTTGTGATTTGTAATGGCAACTTAGCAAACTAATATAGGTAGGTAGGTAAATAGGAAGAAAGGTAGATAGGAAGATAGGTGGATAGGTAGGTAGAAGTCACCAGCTTTGACTTGCATTCAATACAGTAAAACTATAGTGGCCACTGGTACGAGGAGACATTTTATACAACCTTATTTTCCTTGCTAACACCTGTCTGGTGGTCCAGAGTTCAGTCAGGCCCAGCAGTTACAGGCTGGGTGTGGGAGCAGCAGACAATTTCCATTTCCCAAACACTGTTAGAAAATTGTTGCTAAACCACCATGGACTAAGCTCTCATTAGTTCAGTTATTGGTGAAAGTGAGCATTCAAATGCTGCACTGTGGTATGGCTGATGAACGGAGACAGCCAATATTGACATAGCAATGGGAGAGGAGTGGTTATGAGGATGAAAACTTACTGTTTCCAGATAGGTTGACTATCATGAAACTTGAACTTATAAGGCCATCAGCTTCTGGGTTTGGGAATGCTGCTTTCCTGTTGTCGGGGAATGGGCAGTGTTGGGAGTCTATGTCTTGTCTGTCTTACAGAAATCTCTAGGGACTGTTTGCAATTTCCAGGGACTTTGGTTGTATCTTCCTTAACCAAAGAACCAACTTGCTGTAGGAAATTAATTAAATAAAAATACTATTGTATCTGTTTTTCATCTTATTAAGCACTAGAATCCCCAATAATGTGGGCTGAAATTGTCCCCAATCTCATTCATTGCTGACTTTTTCTTATTCCAATTTAATTTTGTTTAAGATTCTGATTTTCTATTCTGTCCCACGGTTATGATGCCCTTCCTGCCCTAGGGCCTGCTGTAGTGTAGTGTGTGTGTTTTCTGACTTTTTGGCTTGGGTGCTTTCAAAGGTTGTGCATCTTTGGCTTATTCTGCTTCAGCATTATTTGTGTAGGATCCGTCACCCTCAGGCACCAAGTCCTGGCCGACCCAGCTGGCCTTGCCCTGTCTTTTCTGTAACAATGTGAAAACTGAAGATACCACTAAGCACCAAGGCAGCATAAACAGGAAATTTCAGTGTGGTGCCCAATTGCCTTAGAGTGATTCTTCAAGGGAAATGTAAAGAAATGGCTCCATGACCCCTGACCTCCTTACCCACTTCAAGGGTTGAGAGAATAGACGAGGGAGGGTTTGCATGGAGGTTTCTTTGGAGAGACTTGTTGCTGTGAATGCCTTTTTTGTTGTTGTTTTTTCACATTAAGCCCTGTGAGAGTGGCATCCACAGGTGCACTCAGAGAAAGGTAGCTTGCAGGTCACTGTATTTAGGAACCACTGCACACTGGGGTTGAGATGGAGCAGGGACCCTTCTTAGGTGCTTGTGGGAACTCCAAGCACGAAAATGAATAAAAATCTTGAGTTTCTTCGAGGGAATTCTGGGCACCTAGCTAGTTCTGAGAAGTAAATGACCAACTTCATAAGCAAGAAGGTAATAGTACCTTAAAACAATAGCCAAGGAAGTTAGAGTTCGCATATGTTTGGCTTCCTATAGAAACTAAAAATAATATCTTAACATATCTCTCTGAGTTATTTTTCAGAAACCCAGACCCCCACCATCTGGATCTGCCAGTGCATAGACCTTAAATGAGGAGGAACTGAGGAGTGGGCTCTGACCACTATTCTTTGTTCTAAATTTCTTCCTGAGGAGCCTGGAGTTTATACCCATGAGCCAGAGCTCACAGTCTTCCGCTGATCCCAAATTTTTAGACAAAGCTTTGTCTCCCTAACCAATTACAAATCAGAAAATCTTTGAATCCACCTATGACCTGTGGGCCCATGCTTAGAGATATCTTGCCTTTTTATGTGACATCGGATCCTTTAGCAATGAAAATTAAAAAAAAAAAAAACAAAAAACAGATAAACTTGTACATTTTTATGCTAGGTTTGATGAAAAGGTTGTGGGGAAGTATGATTGGACAAAGATGAGATGATAAGACCTAATGGTGACAACTTGGGGGATCTTAGCAAATCCTTTCTGCCCAGATTCCTCTTGGCATCTCTGTGTCTTTGAGGGTAAGGATGCTAGTTTCCTTCAGGTATAGGGTAGTGATATGGTTGGCTCTGTATCCCCACCCAAATCTCATCTAGAATTGTACTCCCATAATTCCCGTGTGTTGTGAGAGGGACCCGGTGGGAGATAATTGAATCATGGGGGCAGTTTCTCCTATGCTGTTCTTGTAGTAGTGAATAAGTCTCATGAGATCTGATGGTTTTCTCAGGGGTTTCTGCTTTTGCATCTTCCTCATTCTCTTTGCCCACTGCCATCCATGTAAGAAAGGACTTGCTGCTGCTTGCCTTCTGCCATAATTGTGAGGTTTTCCCAGCCATGTGGAACTGTAAGTCCAATTAAACCTCTTTCTTTTGTAAATTGCCCACTTTTGGGTATGTCTTTATTAGCAGCATGAAAATGGACTAATACAGTAAATTAGTACCAGAAGTGTGGTGCGGTTGCTGAAAAGATACCTGAAAAGGTGGAAATAACTTTAGAATTGGGTAACAGGCAGAGATTGGAACAGTTTGGAGGGCTCAGAAGAAGACAAGAAAATGTGGGAAAGTTTTGAACTTCCTGGAGACTTGTTGAATGCCTTTGACAGAAATGCTGATAGTAAGTTGAACAATAAGGTCCAGGCTGAGGTAGTCTCAGATGGAAATGAGGACCTTATTGGGAACCGAAGCAAAGGAGACTCTTGTTATGTTTTAGCAAAGAGACTGGCAGCATTTTTGCCCCTGCCGTAGAGATTTGTGGAACTTTGTACTTGAGAGAGATGATTTAGGGTATCTGGCAAAAGAAATTTCTAAGCAGCAAAACATTCAAGAAGTGACTTGGGTGCTGTTAACAGCATTCATTTTAAAAGGGAAACAGAGCATAAAGGTTTAAAACATTTGAAGCCTGATAACGTGATAGAAAAGAAAATCCCATTTTCTGAGGAGAAATTTAAGCCAGCTGCAGAAATTTGCACATGAGGAGGCAAATGTTAATCACCAAGGCAATGGGGAAAATGTCTCCAGGGCATGTCAGAGGTCTTCATGGCAGCCCCCCTCATCACAGATCTGGAGGCCTAGGACTGACACCGGTGTCAGGCCTAGGCCTGACTGTGGTTTTGTGGGCCTGACCCAGGATCCCTGAGCTGTGTGCAGCCTAGGAACTTGGTGCCCTGCATCTCAGTCATTCCAGCTGTGGCTGAAAGGGGCCAATGTAGAGTTCAGGATGTGGTTTCAGATGGTGCAAGCCCCAAACCTTGGCAGCTTCCAGGTAATGTTGAGCATGCCAGTGAACAGAAGTCAAGAATTGAGGTTTGGGAACCTCTGCCTAGATTTTGGATGTATGGAATTGCCTGGATGCCCAGGTGTAAGTTTGCTGCAGGGGTGGGGCTGTCATAGAGAACCTCAGCTAGGGCAGTGCAGAAGGGAAATGTGGGGCCAGAGCACTCACACAGACTCCCTACTGGGGTACCACCTAGTGGAGCTGTGAGAAGAGGGACACCATTATCCAGACCCCAGAATGGTAATGGTAGATCCACCAACATCTTCCTTTGGCGGGGGAGATGCACTCTGATTTTTTTGAATTCCAGCTTTTCTGCCCTGCTTTTTCCCCATCTTTGTGGTTTTATCTGCCTTTGGTCTTTGATGCTGGTGACGTACTGATGGGGTTTTGGTGTGGGTGTCCTTTCTGTTTGTTAGCTTTCCTTCTAACAGTCAGGACCCTCAGCTGTAGGTCTGTTGGAGATTGCTTGAGGTCCCCTCCAGACCCTGTTTGCCTGGGTATCAGCAGCAGAGGCTGCAGAAGATAGAATGTTGCTGAACAGTGAGTGCACCTGTCTGATTCTCCCTCGGGAAGCTTCCCCTCAGGGGTGTCCCCCGCCGTGNCCTCCAGACCCTGTTTGCCTGGGTATCAGCAGCAGAGGCTGCAGAAGATAGAATGTTGCTGAACAGTGAGTGCACCTGTCTGATTCTTGCTCTGGAAGCTTCGCCTCAGGGGTGTACCCCGCCGTGTGAGGTGTGAGGTGTCAGTCTGCACCTAGTGGGGGATGTCTCCCAGTTAGGCTACTCAGGGGTCAGGGACCCACTTCAGCAGGCAGTCTGTCCCTTCTCAGATCTCAACCTCCATGTTGGGAGATCCACTGCTCTCTTCAAAGCAGTCAGACAGCTGTCAGACTCCACCCAGAGGTGGAGTCTACAGAGACAGGCAGGCCTCCTTGAGCTGCGGCAGGCTCCACCCAGTTCGAGCTTCCTGGAGGCTTTGTTTACCTACTTATGTCTCAGCAATGGCGGGTGCCCCTCCCCCAGCCTCGCTGCTGCCTTGCAGTTAGATCTCAGACTACTGTGCTAGCAATGAGGGAGGCTCTGTGGGCATGGGGCCCTCTGGGCCAAGTGTGGGATATAATCTCCTGGTGTGCCGTTTGCTAAGACCCTTGGTAAAGTGCAGTATTAGGGTGGGAGTTACCCGATTTTCCAGGTGTTGTGTGTCTCAGTCCCCTGGCTAGGAAAAGGAATTCCCTTCCCCTTGTGCTTCCCAGGTGAGGCGATGTCTCACCCTGCTTCAGCTCTCACTGGTTGGGCTGCACCAGCTGACCAGCACCAATTGTCCAGCACTCCCCAGTGAGAGGAACCCAGTACCTCAGTTGAAAATGCAGAAATCACCCATCTTTTGTGTCGCTCACGCTGGGAGCTAGAGGCTGGAGCTGTTCCTATTCGGCCATCTTGCTCCCGACCCCCTGCTCCCACCAACATCTTACACTGTGCACCTGGAAAAGCCACAGACACTCAGTATCAGCCCATTAAAGCAGCCGGGAGGGAGGCTGTATCCTGCAAAGCCACAGGGTGGAGCTGCCCAAGGCCATGGGAACCCACCTCTTGCTTCAGTGTGACCTGGATGTGAGACATGGAGTCAAAGGAGATCATTTTGGAACTTTAAGATTTGACTGCCATGCTGGATTTTGGACCCTGTAGCCCCTTTGTTTTGGCCAATTTCTCCCACGTGGAATGGTATTTACCCAATATCTGTACCCCCATTGTATCTAGGAAATAACTATCTTGCTTTTGATTTTACAGGGTCATGGGCAGAAGGGACTTGACTTGTCTCAGATGAGAGTTTGGACTGTGGACATTTGAGTTAATGCTGAAATAAGTTAAGACTTTGGGGGACTGTTGGGAAGGCATGATTGGTTTTGAACTGTGAGGACATAAGATTTGGCAGGGGCTAGGGGTGGAATTATATGGTTTGGCCCTGTATCCCCACCCAAATCTCATCTTGAATTGTACTCCCATAATTCCCACATGTGAGAAGGACCCAGTGGGAGATAATTGAATCATGGGGGTAGTTTCCCCCATACTGTTTCCATGGTAGTGAATGAGTCTTGAGATCTGATGGTTTTATCAGGGGTTTCCACTTTTGTGTCTTCCTCATTCTGTCTTTGCTGCCATCCGTGTAAGACGTGACTGGCTCCTCCTTGCCTTCTGCCATGACTGTGAGGCCTCCCCAGCCATATGGAACTTTAAGTCCAGTTAAATCTCTTTCTTTCATAAATTGCCCAGTCTTGGGTATGCCTTTATTAGCAGTGTGAAGATGGACTAATACAGGTAGGCACATCTCACATGAAGTTTTTATGGCTTACTTGAGAGGAAGGTCAGAAAACTGTTTTATGACCTACTTTAGGGGAAGGGGGAAGGGAAAGGTCATAGAGTGACCTTCCTGGGTTTTCCTATTTTTTCAAATGCCAAAGTGCCGTATTTTATGCTTGTGTGTCCTGAAATCCATCATGACCTTAAAGAAACAGTCAACCTGTTTCATCAAGAGATAAGGTGAGGTATGTTCATCAAATATAAGGTGAGTATATTCTCAAACTACTTCTTACTAAAAGGAAAATGACTTTATAGTCAAACTTCGACAACAGTTTTCATGATAGGGCATTCTCTTCATTGTTTTATTTGTTTCAAAAAGACAATTTGTGAGGGTAGGCAAGTTTATGCTGTGATAACATATTAATCTCAAAGTCGCTCTGCCTTAATATAACTTATTTCTTACTCACACTACATGTCCCTCATGGGTTGGCAGACTGCAGTTTCATATGGGAATCCAGGACAATAGAGGCTGCACCATCTTGTAACTGCACCAAGTGGAATATATGCCAATGATACGAGAAACTTGTATGTGGGCTTTTCCCTACCTTAGCTAGGAAGAGATACAATCGTTGACTCCCAAGTTTTATTGATTAGAACTCCTCACTGAACCTCATCTAATTGCAAGGGAGCTGGGTGCGGTGGCTCACACTTGTAATCCCTGCAGTTTGGGAGGCCTAGTTGAGCAGATGGCTTGAGCCCAGGAGTTTGAGACCAGCCTTGGCAACATGGTGAAACCCTGTCTCTACAAAAAGACACAAATTAGGTGGGCATGGTGGTGCATGTCTATGGTCCCAGCTACTTGGGAGGTTGAGGCAGAAGGATCACCTGAGCCCAGGGAGGTCGAGGTGGCAGTGAGCTGTGATCATGCCATTACACTCCAGCTTGGGCAACAGAGTGAGACCCTGTCTCAAAGAAAAAAATGCAAGGGGGCTGGGAAGTGTAGGAAAAGAAATGTATTTGCCACAACACATTACCCCAATATCACCTCAGTTAATGTTAATTTGTAACATGTAATACTGATCAGCTGACAGAATTGTTTTTAAAAAGGGAAAATAATATATTTTACACAAATTTAGTTAGATACTTTTGTAAACAAAAGTTTTAAAGATGACTTAAAAAGTGATAAAATGAATGGTTACATTTATTTTCAACCATACACTGAGGATAAATTTTAAAATCACTTTCTTAATGTTATACAAAGAGGTACTTTTAAGATCTGAGATAAAATATCCATTGACAGCATCATACATAGATAGATTCAGAAAGATACCTCTCTTCCAACAACTAAGGCAGAAGTGAAAATGTTGTACTTTAGAAAATATGAGCCTAGAAAAAAAGCAGCACTTCTAAATTAACTTCATTCTATATATTTTTTATAAAGCAAATTAATTATAGTTGTACATAGTTGTAATTGTAAGTACACAGATGACTACTTTACCAATAATCCTAAAGTTCATAAATGGAAGTTATCCTTAAGAAACTTTTTAAACTCTTTGCATAAGATAAAAGGTAAATATTGCCTTGAATTTGTGCTTGCATGGTTTATAAAATGAATGAGACTACAAAGAAGACTTCTAACAAATTGATTTCAGGTAACAGCAATATGTATTTAAGCATTCTAGAATCTGCTTAAGTTTACCTGAAAAAAGTAAGGTTATGAGATGAGCTTATATTCTGAACCACACAATCTCTTATTGCCTGTACAGTGTCTTGAATTTTTGCTCCTGCTGCACTTTAGATTGTCAAGTCCTGCCCCTGTAAAATGATTACAAACACATGGGCAGGAGTCAGGCTTCATCTAGTTCAATTGTCTTTTAACCCCCAGGAGCCCTAGCCCTAGAACTGTCCTGAGTGTCGAACAAGCCCTGTTCTATTAACATTTCTGAGGTATTTGCAGTGGTTGCTACTGACAATTTGATAAAAGCAGCAGCCTGTGCAGCCTCAGCCATTTTGGATAATGAATAAATTCCTAAATAGGTAGTCAAATTGATTGCTCATTAATTTAAAAATGCCACAGTGGCACATATTTTTATTATCCTTCTTTTCTCCCTTCTTATCTCACATTTATCTTCACATATATCATGCATTTTAAATATTTGCCCCCCTGAGTAACTTTTCTTAAAAGTCAGAAAAAAGTGAATATTTTCAATGACGACTTAGCAAGCTTTTGTTTTAATTGTGAGGTACAGAAAAAGATCCAAGTATGTTTTAAAATAAAAGTAAAACCATGTGATTTCTCTGACTAAGCAAGATAAATCACATTTGATGCAAGTCATCCTGTTCACATGAACAAAAGCCCCCTTTTTATTTATCAATTTTTAAAATTGACCAACAAATCTATGCTTGTTTCATTTGAATAATTTGAAAGCACCTAAATGTCACTGGTAGAGAGTTGGGACTGCAAGTTGTCCAGGTTCTTGGCATTTTGAACAAAGAATTGGACAAAACACTCAGCAAAGCAGGGAAAGAATGAAGCAGCAAAAGAACCAAAGCAGGGATTTATTGAAAAGAAAAGCACACTCCACAGCGTGGGAGCAGGCCCAGCAGTGGCTTCAGGGCCTGGATACAGAATCCAAGAAGACTGTATCCAAGAAGAAACTTTTGGAAACCCCCAAAAGTTTCCCATTGACCACTTCGTGCTCATCTCATGTAAATGAAGTGGTAGCCTGCAATCAGTCTGATTGGTTGCAGAAAGCAGGTAACCAGAGGCTGAAGTAAAGTTACAAAGGTCACATTCTTGTGCAAACATCTGACTGGTTGCAAAAACTGACCAAGCAGAGGCCAGGGTGAAGTTACAGGGTTGTACTTCAATGCAAATGAAGACTCGGCCTGCAATCAGTTTGATTGGTTGCAGCCAGCCAATTTCCCATCTGCAATGCAGAAAAGGTCAAAGGGAGTAGCCTCTGGTCCTTTTGTTCCTTAAGGTGGAAAGTTAGTGTTTTCCTTTCAATTTAGTTCTAGGAAGTCGGCGTGAAACAGCCTTAGGTTCCCTGCCTCCAGACCCTGTTATCCTGCCTCATCATCCCCTTGAGAGACATGATCCCCATAAATCTTTATGGGAGACAGAGGGACTGAAGGTCTTTCTTCTGTAACTGCTTCATTTTGACTTGGGGCATAGTCACTACCTGTTGGAGATCCCAGAACTCTCACTCCACTCTGTCTAGTGGAGACAGGGTGCTTCTTGATGGCGGGGGATGGTGCCTTCACCTGGAGCTGGCTGGAAGCCTTGTCGCGTGATTATCTGAAGCTTGATGATCTCTAGGCAAAAGGAAATGAATTCGGTTAAAAGATTTAATGGGAATTTCGGGAGTGGATGCCTATGCTGTCAGGAATGTTTGTTATAGAAATAAAAAATTCTGCTTAATTACTATAAAGGAAGTGATTCCATCCATTTGGAAGAAGGCAATTAAACTGCAAAAATAAAAAATGGCTACTATTATCCAGCCTACAGTAACGATGCAACAAAGACACGAAGGAAAGTTGGTGGGCATTTACTTGTCTTTTGGCTGTCTTCTAAACAGGTACTTCAGGTCTTCCACAGGTTCACAGGTTTAGTGGCTGATGGGAACTTCACGTTTCTGATCTGGGGTTTTTGGTATCACTGGCTTGATCCTTGAAAGATGTATCCAACTATCTAATCCTACTACTTCTACCACAGAAGGCATGGCCAGTGTTACTGAAAATGGTCCCTTCCATTTGAGTTGTAATTGTTGAGCAGGTGATTCCTGCTTCCATGTTTTAACAAGTACCTCATCTCCTGGCATGATATTGGGCTGCTGGTTAGTTCCCAGTGTGGGGAGCCTTTGACCTCCAAACTTTTGTAAAACCTGTTGAAATTGTCCTAGGTTGACTAGTTATTTTACTAAACCTGCTGTTTCCGGGTCAGCAATTAAATCAGTAGTTAAGAATGGCCTTCCATACAACATTTTGAATGTGCTTATATTAATTTTGCTCTAGGGTTATTACAGATCCTTAAGAGGGCTATGAGTAGTAAGCTGCCCCAAGTTTCTGATGTTTCCTGACATAGTTTAGCTAATGCTCATTTTAGAGCTTGGTTAGCCCTTTCTACTTTCCTGAAGGATTGAGGTCTCCATGCTGAATGTAAATAGTATTTTATTCTGAGAGCCTTAGCAACTCCTTGAATTATCTGGGAGATAAATGATGGGCCATTATCACTTTGGAGGCTCTGAGGTAACCCAAACCAGGGGATTAGTTCTTTTAAGAGAAACTTTATAACCTCATTCGCCTTCTCTGTTCTGGGAGGATAAGCTTTGACCCAACCAGTAAAGGTATCTATTAGCACTAACAAAAACTTGTGTCCTCTGTAAGCTGGCATATGTGTGAAGTCTAATTGCCAGTCTTCTGCTAGATAAGTTCCTCTTCTCTGCACTGGTCCTATCAGAGGAGACATTTTGTTTCCTGGGTTGAGTGCACATAGTCAGCAGGCTTGGCAGACCTGCTTAGCCGCTGAAGCTAGGTTAGACCTGGTAAAGAGCTTATTTACCATGACCAGAGTTGCATCCCTCCCCACATGGAAAGAGGCATGCAGGACTTTTCTAACTTTCCACTGGGCTGTCAGAGGAAGATATGTTTTTGACCCCATATACCACCAGGATCCTTGGTTTTATCCCCTTGGTTCCTTTATTAGTTGTTCTTCCTATAGTGCTACTCAGGTTCTGCTGGGGAATCATAGAAAGGGAGCGCTGCTAGGATCTGTTGGGATTGCACTCTGAAGGCTGTGGCTTTGTCTTCTCTGTCAGCCTTGCTGTTCCCTTGTGCTATAGGGGTTAAGTTGCTTTGATGCTCCCTACAATGAATTATAGCCATGGGCTTTGGCAGATGCATTGCTTCTAATAGCTGAAGAATTTCAAGCCTATGCTTTATAAGGGAGTGTTTGCTAGTTAGTAGTCCCCTTTCCAGATTGTAGCATAAGCATGAACCACAAGGAATGCGTATTTAGAATCTGTATAGATGTTAAGCTTTTTTCTTTGTCCCAACATGAATGCTCAAGTGAGAGCAATGATTTCAGCCTCTGTGCTGAGTGCCAGGGGGCAGTGGCTGGGCTTCCATAATTGTGTTATGATTTAGTGCTGCATATCCAGCTCAGTGCCCCCCATTTGACACAAAACTATTTCCACCTGTGAACCAGTCATACTCAGAGTCTGGAAGAGGCTGGTCTTTTAAATCAGGCCAGCTAACGTGTGTGTGCAATGACCTGCTCAAAGGAATGATCAGTTATTGGGGCTGTGGGCAGCAATGAAGCTGGATTCAGAGTGTTACAGGCTTTAAGGATTACGTCTGGATTGTCTAGGAGCATGGTCTGGTATTTGGTTAACCTTTCCCCCATCATCCAGATGTGTTCCTTTATCTATAAGACTGATTTTACCTGATGGAGTATTAGAACTTCCAGTGACTGGCCCAGGGTGATTTCAGTGGCTTCCTCCATTAACAAGCAGTGGCTGCTATTTCCTGCAGGCAACTTGGCCACCCCGAGGCCACTCTATCCAACTTCTTTAAAAGTAGGCAATTGTTCTGGGTTCTGAACCTAATTTCCGGTCTGGCACTGCCACAGTTATGCCCCTCTTCTCTGCTACATACAAGGAGAAGGGCTTAGTCAGGTCTGGGATGCCAAGAGCGGAAGCTGGGTGAGAGCCTGTTTTAACTTGGCAAAGGCTTCTTTCATTTTCAAGATCCATTCCATTAGCTCATTTTCAGATCTCCTCATTGCTTCATACAGGGGCTTTGCTATGATCCCAAAATTTGGTGCCCATATTCTGTAAAACCTGGCCATTCCCCGAAAAAGAATTAAGCTACTGCTTGATGTGGGGGCGCCCTCAGACCACATATGGCTTGCACTCGTTCTGGGGACATTTGCCGGGCTCCAGGTGTTAAGACATACCCTAAATATTGGACCCATTGGAGGGTAATCTGCACATTCTTTTTGGACACTTTGTATACCCTACCACGAAATTCAAAGTTTTTGTAGTATTTTGGTCAGAAACCTCCTGGACTACACACAGGAAGGTCATCCACATACTGAAGTATACTCCCGTTCCCCAATTGCAGATCCCTCAGATCCCTCTCTAAGGCCTAGGCAAAAAAATGGGGCCTATCCCAAAAACCTTGAAGGAGCCCTGTCTAAGTGTATTATTGGTTTTTTCCTGGTACTAGGATTTTCCTGTTCAAAGGCAAAAAGGTATTGGGACTCTGGGGCCAGAGAAAGGGAGAAAAAGCATCTTTTAGGTCTAGAACTGAGAACCATTTTGCATCCCCTGGCACCCGAGCCAGGAGGGTATATGGATCTGCCACTAATGGGCGGATAGGGGTGACAGCCTCATTAATTACTCTGAGGCCCTGTACTAACTGGTATTCCCTCGAAGTCTTTAGAACAGATAAGATGGGGATATTGTAGGGAGAATTACAGATTTATAGCAGATAAGATGAGGATGTTGCAGGGGATTTTAAGAGCCCATGGGTAAGTATTAACTCAACTCTGGGTGCTAGGCCTTTTCTTGCTTCCTGCCTAATAGGGTATTGTTTTATATTGGGAAAATAGCTGGGGTCTTTAAGCTGTATTTTGACTGGCACTGCTGTTCTATCCTTCACCAGTTTTCCAGTATACCATGCCAGCGGGTTAACCTGTTTATTAATGTGGTCTGGGACATTGTCCAAGCAGGGAATCAGGTGGAATAGGTGGAGGGTTGTCTACGGTGGAATCAGGTGGAATAGATTGAGAGTTGCCCACAGTGGTCTAGAAGAGAGACTTTGAAAAGTGGAAGGCTCACTAGGTGACCCAAATTTTACCTGGAGCATTCCCCTGGAAAAAATATGGGCCCAGACTAGGGTCCCAGGGGGCATCCCCCCTTAGGGCTCTGGCTTAGTTTGTTGGATGTTGCCAACTTTAGATGGGTGCCAGCACTGCTTTGAAATGGTTCTCTCCACCACTGAGGACTTACTGTGAACTTTTCTTGAGGTTTTTCTATCCCACTTAAAGCAACTCTTTGACTCTCTCAACTTAGGCAATAATAATCCCCACCCGCCATGTACCACACACACTACCTACCACATGCCCAGGCCATCTGACTTGTATAACCTTTTTGCATAGCTAGGTGGGTTTTCTGTCCTTAGCCAGTTGTGTGGCAGAAGGGAAGAATTTAGCATAAGAAAAGAAGGGGTTTAAGTCACCTGAAACGTGTGTGAATTCGCCCTGAATGAGCTGCTGCAGCCAACTGTGTCACACGTAGGGTTCCGGGAGTATAACCAGAAAGGATAGAAAAGAGTCTTCTCCCTTTCCAGGCAGGGCATACATCCCTGTCTGCTTCTTGGCCTTCAGAGAACACCAGAAAGCGGCCCCGGTCAGTTTCCCTCAATTACCAGAAGCTACTAGGAAACCATTACTGAAAGACTGAAAAAGGAGAAAAGGAAAAGAAAAAAAACAAAACAAACAAACAAAAAAAACTCAGAAATAGGGAAAAGAAATAGGACTCAGAAAACAAAACAGGAAAAGGACTCAGGTCCCTCCCTTGAACTGGGCAGTGGCAGTCAGGCACTTCCACGTGGAAACCTTTCAGTTCACCAGAGAGTGGCCCTGGGCAGAAACCTGCATGAAGTCCCCATGCTTAGGTGCTGTCCACCTAGGGCACTGAGTTGGAAAGGAAGAGAGAGAAAGATTTAAAAGAGGAAAGGAGAAAAACAAATCCCAAACTTTGGGCCTACCTTTCCTCCTGGCTGGCTTGCCAAGGTATGTTACTGGTAGAGGGTTGTGACTGCAACCTCTTGTCCAGGTTCTTGGCATTTTGAACAAAGAACTGGGCAAAATGCCCAGCAAAGCAGAGAAAGAATAAGGCAACAAAAGAAACAAAGCAGGGATTTATTGAAAACGGAAGCACACTCCGCGGGATTTGTTGAGAACGGAAGCACACTCCGCGGGATTTGTTGAGAACGGAAGCACACTCCCAGTGTGGGAACGGGCTGGAGAAGCGGCTCAAGGGTGCGGATACAGAATCTTCTTGGTTCCAAATATCCCCTAGAAGTTTCCCATTGGCCGCTTCATGCTCACCTCATGTAAATCAAGTGGTAGCCTGCAACCAAGCAAATCTGATTGGTTGCAGAAAGCAGCCAACTGAAGGCTGAAGTGGTTACAAATGTCCCACTCTTGTGCAAACCAATTGCTTTTTGCAACCAGTCAGAAGCTAGGGTGAAGTTACAAAGTTATACTTCTATGCAAATGAAGACTCGGCGTGCAAAGTTACAAAGTTGCAAACGAATACTCAACCCACAATCAGTTTGATTTGCTGCCAACAACCAGTTTCCCATCTGCAGTGCAGAAAAGGGGAGGAGTTTGCAAAGGGGGTAGCCTCTGTTCCTTTTGTTACTCAGGCGTGGAAAGTTAAGTTTTTCTTTTCAATTTGGTTAAAGGAAGTCAGTGTGAAACAGCCTTAGGTTACTTGCCTCCAGATCCTATCCTCCTGCCTCATGAGGATGACCTTAAAAGAAAGAGACAGAGGGCCGGCTGCAGTGGCTCATACCCATAATCCCAGCACTTTGGAAGGCCAAGGAGAGAGGATTGCTTGAACTAAGGCGTTCGAGACTAGCCTGGGCAACATAGTGAGACCTCATCTCTACTGAAAAACCAAACACATTAGTTGGGCATGGTGCTGCGTGCCTGTGGTGGGAAGATTGCTTGAGCCCAGAAGATTGAGGTTATAGTGAGGTATGGTCATACCACTGCACTCCAGCCCGGGGGACAGAGTGAGACCTTATCTCAGGAAGAAAAAAAAAAAAAGCGAAAGAGAATACTGTTTAATTAACAAATACCACATGCGCTCAACACTGATATAAATTCTATATAGTAATCTATGGATTTCCCCCCATGTGTACTTAATGAAGGTAAGATAATTTTGAGAGAATTTTGGATATTAGAAAATGCATTCAGAAATAGGAAATGCAACACCACACAGTCCTTTCTGCCTACATACGTGTTCAAGACTCCAGTAACAGTTTTAAAAAGGGAAGGAAATTAGTCCTTCCAGAGAGTTCATTGGTTCCACATGCCCGGGATGAGGGATCATACAAAAATAGAAAGAATCTGGTGCTAAAATGGGCCACACCAGGGCTCTAATCCCAATTACATCACTAACCCTATAACTCTGGACAATTACTCAACCTGTTTAAGCTGCATGTTCATCTGAAACCTAGGAATAGGGTTACCAGACAAAATATAGGACATCCAGTTAAATTTGAATTTCACTAAAACAATCAATAATTTTTCAGTATGAAGTATGTCCCATGTACTACTAGCAAAGCACATAGAAGAATGCAGCAGTATACAATAACTTTTTCTCTGAAATTCAAATTTAACTGGTCATGTTGTATTTTTATTCATTGTATCTGGCAACTCTATGAAGGAATTATAATCCTCACTCTAGCCTTTAGGTGGGGACTCGATAAGTCAATTTTCTAGAGACTGTACTAAAAGGCTTTGCAATTATTTTCAATCTCATTTAGTGTTGAAACAAGTCCAATGAAGAATGGAAAATTATTATCTTCATTTTCCAGATTAGCAAAAAAGGTTAAAATTCAGAAATTTGTCCAAAGTTACCTAGTCATAATGGCAGAGCGAAGATTCAAGGGGGAGCTGTTTAACACCAAGGGCTGGAAGCTTTACTCTGTGACAGTGGTTCTCAAACTTCAGCAGGTTTCAGAGTCATCAGGAGAGTCTCTTAAAACACAGATTACTAGGCCCAGCCCACAAGTTTCTGGTTCAATTGATCTAGAATAGGGCTCCATAATTCACATTTTTCACACATTCCCGGTGTTATTGAGGCTGCTGGTTTAGGGACTAGTTTGAGAACTACTGTCTGCTGTCCTGTGGTGTGCCATCAGTGCCGGTGCTTGGCACATATAAGTGACAGCTTCATGGTGCCACTCATCATGAGCCATCAAAGAAATCATGCCCACTTATCACTTATTGGCTTTTAAAACATTGTTATGAAGCAGAAGGTAGTGATGAAAATATGCAGCGCCATAAGCAGTACTCCAAAATCCCTGATCTTTTTAAGGCCGTGAATGGCTTTTCTGCTTCCTCTTCTGACTTTGGAGAACTTCTCTCTAGTATTGTCCTTGAAAGAAGTACCATTTCCCAGAGATAACCAGTAATTGGAAGAAACACCACTTGGAAGTAATCAACACACAATTTTATTTAGTTCCTCCCTGTTTCTTGAAAATGTATTCAATGGGGAAATTTTTTCTCTGTCCCCTCAATAAAGAGTTGGGCAAACTCATGACTTTTCTTCTCTTTTAGCTAACAGACAGTCCAAAGGTCACTTTAGGTCTGTCTCTCTCTCTCTCTGCCTCTCTCTCTCTCTCTCTCTCACACACACACACACACACACACACACACACAGAGCCCACTTTAGAATTTAGACCATCTAGCCCCCCAGTTAACACACCATTTCTCCCCTCTCACCTAAAATTTCTTTAAAGAGCCCCCAAACTACTATTTTTTAAATTTATAAATTATTATTTGTCACACTCTAAAAATGATATTGATACTGATACCGTTTCTAGCATGCCCACTAATTTTTAGCTGGCAAATAACATTAACAGCTGGTCACTGCATCATCATCTGGGGCTGCAATATTGTGAAATATATATTTGATCTTCCTCCATTTCTTGACAAATAGCTTCTAAAACCCTTGGAATCTCCAGAAAGAGAAGGGTGTCTTTTTTATGCTAATGAGGTAACTGGTGGTAGGGAGCCGCTATGTAGCTTCAGGATGAGGCTGGTCACTGCAAGACCAAGGCATGATGAGAGGGTTGATGACTTTCAGCCCCACCGTCAACCTCTGGGGAGGGGAGGGGGCAAAGAGTTAAAGGTTGAGCTGATCATCAATGGCCAATGATAGAATCACTCATGCTTATATAAGGAAGCCTCCAGGAAAACCTAAAAGGCAGGGTTTAGGGAGCTAACTGATATCTGAACACACAAGGGTTCCTGGAGGGTGGCACACCTGGAAAGAGAATGGCAGCTCTGTGCCCCTGCTCACATACCTTGTCCTGTGCATCTTTCCATGTTGCTGTTCATCTGTGTCGTGTGTAATATCCATTATGATGAATGGGTAAACACAAGTAAAGTGTTTTTCTGAGTTCTCTGAGCTGCTCTAGCAAATTAACAGAGCTTGAGGAGGGGCTCATGGGAATCCCAATTTGTAGCTGATCAGTCAGAAACACAGGTCACAACCTGGGACTTGTGATTGGCATCTGAAGTGAGGAGCACTCGTCAGACTGAGCCTTTAACCCGTGGGATCTGAAACTATTTCCAGGGAGATAGTGTCAGAATTGAATTATCAGCCACCTGGCTGGTATCCGCTAAAGAAGTACTTGGTATGTGTGGAAATATCCCCCAACATTCGGTGTCAGAAGTGTTGAGTGATGTGTGAGGGAGTGTAGGAAAAAACACCTTTGGATTTTTTCCATATCTTTTATGAGCAGAATTGGTATTAGGCTCTGAAAAATAATGGTCTTTACATTGCTGGCTTTGAGACCCACAGTTTTCTCAGGAGGTCTTTGTAAACATTCTCCCAGATTCACATAGGCCAGAATTTGATGGTTAAATGCCAGAATAATGATTGAACTAGGTGAACAGACAGTTCTATTTGTACCAAAGACATTGTGGTACCAGAAAATAGTCCCCATGACATAGCAGCAGAGCCTTGTCTCCCCACAGGGTGCCTGAGGTGTGTCCCCACAGTGTTACCAAACTGAATTTCAGTCTGTCTGCCCAGTGCAGCAAAGCCAAACACTGACATCGGGATGGCAGTGACAGAAAGTGAGGCACTTATTGCAGGGCACCAAGCAAGAAGAATTGGGCAGCTAAGGCTTAAGACCCAGATTCCCCAATGGCTTACAGGTAAGGGTTTTAAAGGTGAGGAGGCAGAGGTTACAGACAAAGCCATAAATCAATACATGGGGGCTATACATTGGTTTGACCTAAAAAGTCAGGGGCCCACAGCTCATAGGTGGATTTAAAGATTTTCTGATTTGCAATTGGTTAAGGAGGCAAAGATTTGTCTAAACATTTGGGATCAGCAGAAAAGAATGTGAGCTATGGCTCATGGGTGTGACCTCCTCCAGGTCACTCAGGAGGAAATTTATAACAAAGAACAGCAAATCAGAGCTCAGTCCTCAGTTCCTCCTTATCTGAAGACTACGCACAAGTAGAACCATTTAATAGGGGTCCAGGTTTCTGAAAAATAACTCAGGGACATATGTTGAGATGTTATCTTTAGTTTCTACAGGGAACCAAACATTCCCTGACTCTAACTTTTTGGCTATTGTTTTAGGATACGATTTCCTTCATGCTTATGAAGGTGCTTACTTACTTTTCAGGGCTAGCTAAGTGCCTGGAATTTCTTTTAAAGGAACTCAAGATTTTCCTTTATTTCCATGCTGAGAGTGGGGGTACCTGGTAGGCTTCTAAGAGGGGTCTCTACTCTATCTCAATTCCCCCTGTCTCTTGTCACCCATCAATCCTGATGGGTATGGGGATGCAGGCTGCTGTAGCTACTTCCTGCTGAACTGGGGCAATGATTGGAGACTAGGATATGAGGAGAGAAAGTTTCTAGCATGCAGCTTGAGATATTCATGTGTCTCAGGCATGGCACCATGGTGTTGAACTATCATTGTATTGTTGCTTTAGTTAATGCTGTACCATAACACTTTAATACACATTTGGCTATAATATAAAGCATAAGTAAAATTAGCAAGATGCCTAACTTTAGCAATCCAGAAAACATGGACTGCATTCCATAAGGAATCTAAGAAAACAAGGAAGAAAACCAGTTCTTGGGGACAGTCAAGGAGACCTGCTGTAACCAAATGGCTTGTTCTCTAATTCTTTTTAGATGAATTTTTACCTCCACAGATTTATTTATGTAAGTATGGCATGTGATATTTACAACCATACACATTTTTTTTCTGATCAGCTAAAATGTAATCTAAGGCTATTGTGTAAGATCAATTATGTAAGACAATCTGAGCTAATGAACTCATTCCTCTCTGCTGAGTGTCTATTGCCAATGCAGCTTCATCACAAGAATTTCTAAAGTTGGGGAGAGATTTCTAATCATGTACACATGGGAAATCATGTACACATGTCCTCATCAAGGTAACAAAGTTCACCTGAGGAAGTACCCAGCTCCGTCTTTTTGGTATTTGGGCAAGTATAGATTTGTGGATCCCCAAAGTGAGTATGTGGACTGTTTAGTTTCAGTAAATTGCTTAATTTGTTGGGCGCTAAGATATGCGACTTCCAACATGTTTAGAGAACAGGCCTCTAAGGAGGCATATTGAGGGTGTAGGGGTCTTGCTCATCTGAAGAGGAAAAATTGAGGAAGGTATTATAATAAGGTAGAGCCTCAATATTTTTTGGCAAACTTCCTTGAGATCCAACAGAGAGGACTTCTAAAATAATTTTGGGGGGGCGTTCAGGATATGACAGTTTAATGAACTGGTGCACTGTTGTTCTATTAACTGAGTCAGATGACATCTACAGGTTACCTCTCTTTGCCAGTGAATGAGACATCCTAAATATAGAGTTGTCCTTTTGATTTGGGGGGATCAAAGTCCACAAGCAAGCCTAACAAAAAAGGCAATCATGTCAACAGTTCCATGTGAGCACCTGAAGAAATTAAGACCCCCACAGCAGCACAGAGAATCTGCTTAGACAATAGTAGATGGAAAAAATAAGAAAAGCAATGACAAATAATATTGTTAAATATTTGCTACCTCTCATTACTTATCTTTAGGAGCCTGTCTTCTGAGTAGCAACTTGGGATCTGTCAGGGGTTTGCTGGTCCAATTAGAGAAGTCAGCCTTGGGGGTCCTCCATCTCAGGCTTGGATGGTCTCGGCTGCGATGTTTTTATAGTGTGCTTCCCATTTTCGGTCACATTTCGAGAGTTGTGGTCAAATGACTCTTGGAAACCAGCTTTACCCAGGAATCAGTTTGACTTTTTAATTATACTGAGGAATGAGTCATCAGCAGCACCTCATATGGTCCCATCCAACAAGAATAAAGTTGAACTGAAATCAGTAGAGTCTGGAAGCACTAAGTTGAAATGCCTAGATGTTAGAGTGAAAGCATCTTTAGTTAAAGTGGTGGAAGGCAGTGGCAACCTGACAAGTTTTGTTTGCCTGTATCTCAAAGTAGAGCTTCAGTTTGAGGGGCTTCAGGAAAAAGATGGTAGCAATTTCGTTGAGTTCAAGTCAGAAAAGTGGGAAGAAACATTAGTTTTGAGGCTTATTCAGAAAAGAATTCAGGATTCAGTTCAAGTAAAAACTCAAACAATGGACAATCCTAGAATCTATTAACATGCGTACTATCATGTTCTTCTGAAATGTAATTTTCCCTTTCCAGTCCCCTTCTCTTTAAAACAATCATAGTAGGACCAATTTATTTGCAAAATAAGTTTTAACCTTATTATAGTTGGCCTAATTATTTGCATAAAGTGCAGCAAGAATAGTTATTGGCCATATAGGCTTTTTAAAATAGGCTTTACTAGAATGTTTTCATACAAAAAAACTCAAATTAGACATTTAAAAGCCTCTTGAGCCAAGCCAAAAGTTTCTCTTTGTCTGCAGATACCTGTATGAATTGGGTGATTCCTCTCTTTTCAAGGTCCCAAAATATCTTGAGGTTCCTGGGCCTGTCAGAAAATGACCTTACTTACCACAGGGTTCAGGAACATTGTAAGAAAACTGTGTACACAAAGTACCATGCCAGTTTTTCTCAGGGGCTATATATTGATTCTATAAAGTCAACCTCAATTCCTCAATGCAACCTGGTCATATCAGAAAATATGCCATTCCAGTCAAAGCCTTGGTAAAATAACCAGTGTCTCTAATTGTGTCCTGTTATAAAACAGATTCTTACTGAACTTATGCAAATAACTATATTGCTATAAAATAAAAATATACACAATTTCCAAATTTTAGAGAAAGAAAAGTGCTTCAAATTTTGCTCACAAGAGTATACTTTACTCAGTTGTTAAAAGTTATAAATAGCTCAAAAGAAAAAAGTTTCCTTGACTCTGAAAACAAAACAAAAGAATCAGCAACATTTCAAACAAGAAAGTAAAATATTATTTTAGTCCTCTTTTAGTTCAGTCCCATGTACCTAACTCTTGTTCTGCTTGATATTGGGTTAGCAAGTCTCATGAACACATCAGCTTTTTAATTAAAGTCCTGGAAGCTTTTTAACCAGTCTAATGGTACAATCTCCAAAGTTATCAGAAATCTGTATTCAAGAGCACTTGTATGAGTCCTTTCCATGAACTTATTTAAAGAAGAAAATGCTTTTCGAGAAGAATCAAAGTAAAACAATAATTGTCTATAGATGACAAAAGTCTTAGAACAGCCATGGTTAAAAACCCAATTGACAAGGAAATGTGGTTATTTCTGTGGCACACAATAATTTAACATAATCATAACTATTACTGATAACATATACTGAGATATGAGAATTACAGAAATCTCATGCAATTTTGGAATACTTATTGATAACACATTTATATAAATATAACTCAAAGAAAGTTAAATACAATTTTATATTTGGCAATGCTTACTGTGTGATGTAAACATACCAAATAAACCTAATATGACTCTCTTGGATTTCTAGGGGCCTTTAATATGCAAAATATTCCTCTGAGATGAGAAAGACTAAATTTAGAATTTGAAATTTGATTTTGGAGTTTGTCAAATATTAAAGGTTTAAATCACTTGATAACCCCAAATAAGATCACAGATCACTGCAAAATAATAGTCATTCATTTAGCCAAAGAGGTAATTCAGAGACTTTGAAAAGCAAAATCCTTCACTGTTTGATAGAGGGGATACTCAGTTTCCCAAAACAATCATTAAGACCTAATAAACCAGCTTGGGGCCAGTTGAATCTCATTTTCTTTCCTGTCTTTTAATTTTTGGAGGTTACTTAAAATGTTAAAACATCTTTTATTATGTCTTATTTTTAAAAATTTATTTATTTGGGACAGGGTCTCACTTTGTTGCTCAGGCTGGAGTGCAGTGGCACAATGATGGCTCACTGCAGCCTTGATCTCCCAGGTTTATGTGATCTTCCCACCTCAGCCCCTTGAGTAGCTGGGACTATGGGTGTGTGCCACCACACCTGGCTAACTTTTTTAAAAAATTTCTTACGGCGACGGGGTCTCACTATGTTGCCCACGCTGGTTTCAAACTCCTGGGCTCGAGAAACTTTCCTACCTCAGCCTCTCAAAGTGCTGGGATTACAGGCATAAGCCTCCATATCCAGCCTATTATCTCTTATTAATATTACATGAAAGTCTCATTTGAGAAAGAAAAAATTCTACGTTTGCATAATGTATTATTAATACTAAAGCTAATTTTAATAAAACTTAATAAATTCATTCAATCTCAATCAGTTTTGACTATGCTAGATAAGGTTTTCATAAACCTTTTATAACCTCTCATAATTTTTTATTAAAGAGTAGATCTTGCTGGATGTGATGGCTCACACTTGCAATCCCAGCATTTTTGGAGGCCAAGGTGGGAGCATGGCTTGAGATCAGGACTTCAACATCAACCTGGGCAACATAGTGAGACTATATCTCTTCAAAATAGAAAGAAAATGAGCCTTGTGTGGTGGCATGGGCCTATAGTCCTAGCTAGTTCTAGCTGCTTGGGAGGCTGAGGCAGGAGTTTGAAACTGCAGTGAGCTATGATCATGCCACCACACTTCAGCAAGACTATGTCTCTAAAATTAAAATAAATAAATAAATAATCAGATCAATTCTCCAAGAAAACCCTGTTATCCTGACACAGGGGCCCAGACTATGGCCCTGCATCATTGTGCTTTAGATATTGTTTTAATTTTTAGGAAAACTTTGTAACTTTTCATTTTAGCTGACTTGATTATACACAGAATTCCTTTCACAGATCAATTTTTCATAAACCTTTTACAACTTGCTTGAACTTTCAGTTTTGTCCTATTGTTTTACCTATGGACAAAAATTTCATTTATTTTCCACCTTATCATTTTGACCACACAGTGTTCTCTCTCATGTAAAACAAAAATTACTCTCTGTCTTAAACTCTCTTTACATTTTACTTTTCCTTTAACAAAAACAAGATTCTAATACCTTTGTATAACATTTTAAAATTAAAAACACATCTTGTTTTCTTTATATACTTTGCATATAGAATTGCTTTTCATATATCTAGTGGTCTTAACTACGTATACTAATTATAGTATTGACTCTTACTAACTCTTATTTTTAGTGAAAACCCTTGGAGGTTAGCAATTTTCATTATGTAGCGGATGTAGAACCCAAGACAAAGGACAATGCCTGGAGTTAGGCATCATAACCTAAGGGCTCAAATCTAAAGACATAAGTTTATAGACAAGTGAAGCAGTTATCCAAAGTACTACAAAAGCGGTAGTTTACGACCTGAAAACACCTAGCAAAGACAGTATCTGACCAATAGATCTAGGCAAAAATCTCTACATGAAATTCTAAAGATGCTTTTGCTTTGTTTTACCAACAACTTTGAAAATATCTTTACTAACTAAAGATTATTAAAATCACATGAACCAAAAAAAATTTGGACATTTAATTTATGAGTACTCCTTTATTTATAAACCAATTTGATATCATGGACAACACACAAAGACATACACACATGCATACATGAACATTCAAACAGACATAAACAAAGACCCTACAGCCTTGATTTTATTTTATTTTTGTTGTTAATAATTCGTTTTAGGGTTTATATATTTCATTTTATTTTATAGACTTAGGGATCAAGTGGAATTTGTGTTACATGGATATACTGCGTAGTGGTGAAATCTGCGCTTTTAGTGTACCATCACCTAAATAGTGTTCATTGTATCCAATAGGTAGTATTTCCTCTCTCACTGCCCTCCCACCCTCCCAGGTTTTGGAGTCTCCCGTATCTTGTATACCACTCTGTATGTCTGTGTGTACTCATTGTTCAGCTCCCACTTATAAATGAGAATATGTGGCTTTTTACTTTCTGAGTAATTTCACTTAGGAAAATGGCCTCCAGTTCCTTTCATGTTGCTGCAAAAGACATGATTTTATTCTTTTTTTTGTGTGTAGATTTTAAAACTCTAGTCATGAGCCTGGCAAGACTCACCAGTTCAAAAAGGACAGTTGTATTCAAATTATGTCCCAATAAATGGAACAAGTCAAAATCCATTTGTTCCACATGGCTCAAGCCCTTACTGAGCCCCAGTGGAAACAAGGTCACAATCTATACCTCAAAGCAAAGAGAGGGAGAGGGAGAGAGAGAGAAAGAGAGAGAGAGAATCTATTATTCTTTAAGAAGGAGTTTGAGCTGCACTAGAGGAAGACTACAGATGGATACCAAAGCTGGGCATGGTGGCTCACACCTGTAATCCCAGCAGTTTGGGAGGCAGAGGATTGCTTGAGGCCAGGCATTCCAGACCAGTCTGGGCAACAAAGCAAGACTCTGCCTCTACAACAAATTGAAAACAAATCAAACCATTAGCCAGGCATAATGGTGTGCACCTGTAGTCTCAGCTACTTGGGAGGCTGAGGAAGGAGGATCATTTGAGCCCAGGAGTTTGGGGCTGCAGTGAGCTATGATTGCACCACTGCACTCCAGGCTGGGTGACAGAGCATGACCCTGTCTCTCTTTATCTATAAAATGATACCAAAGCAACAGAAAATCACAGGAAATTACCACAGGATTTTATAGGACAAGTTTCCTCATAATATAAAGTAATTTCTTGTACCCCCAAAAGCCAAAGAGATTAGGTAATGCCATACAAAAGAGAACAGAGGTTTAGATCTGAGAGGATGCTGTCCATTTACAACTCTTGGGATTCTCTGAGGAAAAACAGAGATTCCTCCCCCAAAGAAGAGTCTACAATGCCTTCTCTGTTTTCCTGAAGGGATCTCAGGCTGTTAAAAAATGTTTTTTGGTCCCCCCATGTGACGTCAAGTGTGGTAAGAGGAAGGAGGGGCAGGTAGAAGTACATAGGGAAATAGAGGAGTGCATATGGCTAGCAGGACGTTAAGATGACATACATCAAGTTGACAAAGAAATTTCTGCAGAGACAAAACAGAGGCCTTGAAATAATATACATACAAATATATTGCCTAAATGTCAGTTTTAATTAAAGTGATTTTTGACTACAGAGCTCTTAAAAAACTCCTTTCAAATCTCTTATTACCAGATATTAGCTGGGACAAAAAGCTGATATTCCTGACTTCTGAACGTTTTCCCCCAAAGTTGTCTTCCCCAGTGAAACTAATAAGCCTCAACCAGGGTTGTGACTTAATCAGGGATGCACAATGTATCCGAAGAGGTGCAAAGCAGTTCTCAAAAGATTCAGAATCACCTCATATACTGCTCAAAGAAAGGAAAGTTTTGCTAACCACAAATGGAATACAATTTACATTTCCATGCAGCCATATTGTTTAGGGTCTCAGCTTCTCAGCCAGCTGTCTGCATGCAAAGGCACCAAAGCCCCGTATGTCCCCACAGACCGAGGACAGAAAATTAAAAGCTCTATATGCAAGAAAAAAGGACCAAAAATGGCAAAAATAACACAAATACCACACCCAAAGGACTTGTTCCCTGGCCAGGCTGCCTCAGTGAAAGGGAGGAACTTTAGCTACTGAACTACAGCATGGGATGGTCTCCATTGTTCTTCCCAGAGGTGAGGGTGCGGGGCTCTATAGCAGGCAGTTTTCAGCTTGCAAAGGATTTTAGCTCTATTTAGGTCAGATTTTTGCTCTTCAATTTAGTAAAGAGAATTCTTATGGCTAGCCATGACACTATTATGTATCTTTAAAAAATTGATTTTTCCATGAATTGTTTAGAATAAGAGATCTCTAAAATTCTTCTTTTAAATTTAGGAGTTCAATTTAAAGGATCCCTTTTCAGGCCATTTTCTTCCAGAGGCTAAAGAATATTGCAACCAAGCAGTGCAGTAATAAAAAATCATCTTTTCATAGGCTCAGAGATAAAATGGCTCAATTCTGCAGAATACCCCTTAATGGGCTACAAGGAGGAATAGAACTCATATTTCCCATTTTGGATGACAAAACCTTAGGTGACAAACCCTTAATGCCTCCTCTGGGCTTTAAGCTGAGTTTCAAGCAAGCAAATAAAAATCAAAATGCAATTTCTCACGGGCTCACTCCCTTCAGCTTTTTGCACGGTATCCTCTACCAAATGCACTCTAACTTGCCGAAGCAAGGCCAGATCCTACTGCCTTGCTGAAGCAAGGCCAGATGTCCTACCAAAGCAGAACCACAGGTCTGAAGGAAGAATACGTGGAGGCTGTTGCCCATGAACTCTCCACTTACCAAAAGACATTTTTCCAGCCTGGTGCCTTGTTTCTAATGCTGCAAAAATGAAAGTGCTATGGGCCAGCAATGGCTGGTTGGCAACCAGACTCACGGACCTGTCTCTTAGTGAAATGGTTCAGGCACCTGCTAGATGAGATCACAGGGTGGCTGCAGCCAGGAGCCCATGTGTCATGGATGAGATGCCCATCTAGGACTTTTCTCCTATCTAGGGTGCCAATTAATTGTTACCAAACTGAACTTCAGTCTAAGTACCTAGTGTAGCAAAGCCAGACATTGACATCAGGATTGCAGTGACAGAAAGAGAGGCATTTATTTCAGGGCACCAAGCAAGGAGAATGGGGCTGGTAACGCTTAAGCCTGGAACTCCCCAATGGCTTACAGGTAAGAGTTTTAAAGGTGGGGAGGCAGAGATTATAGGCAAGTCATAAATCAATACATGAAGGCTATACATTCGTTTAACCTAAAAAGGTGACACATCTCCAAGCAGGGGCCCACAGGTCATAGGTGGATTCAAAGATTTTCCTATTTGTAATTGGTTAAGGAGGCAAAGCTTTGTCTAAAAATTGGGATCAGCAGAAAAGAATGTTAGGTCTGGCTCAGGGGCGTGACCTTCTCTCCAAGCCACTCAGGAAGCAATTTAGAACAAAGAGCAGCAGTCAGAGTTCAGTCCTCAGTTTCTCCTTATTTGAGGTCTCCGTGCCAGTGAATCCATTTGATGGAGATTTCATTTCTGAAAAACTGAGAGACATATGTTAGGATGTTATCATCAGGCTGGGCATGGTGACTCATGCCTGTAATCCCAGCACTTTGGGAGGCTGAGATGGGCGGATCGTGAGGTTAGGAGATGGAGACCGTCCTGGCTCGCTTGAACCTGGGAGTCGGAGGTTGCAGTGAGCCGAGATCGTGCCACTGCATTCCGGCTCCAGCCTGAGTGACAGGAGACTCTATCTCCAAAAAAAAAAAAAAAAAAAAAGAAAGAAAGAAAGAAAGAAAGAAAGAAAGAAAAGAAACAGAACATCCCCTGACTCTAACTTTCCTGTCTATTGTGTTAAGCTGCGATTACCCTCATCCTTTTGAAGTTGCTCATTTACTTCTCAGGACTAAGCTGGGTGCCTGGAATTTCTCTTGTAGTAACCCAAGATTTTCCATCCAGCCTTTTCATCCTTCTCTGCAGCTTCATCTGGTGTAATATCTCTGTGGAAAAACTTTTCTTCTTCAATTATAAAACAAAGCCCGACATGCCTTTCACAGACATCAGCATGAGTGTGCCTGACATGTGCCTGTGCCTAAGATGTGCCTGTGCTTGTGTGTGCTTGGAAAGTGGAAGTGTGAGCACCAGCAGAAGTCCTGCCTTCTGAAACCGAAGTCTACTCTGCACATGGCTTTCCTCCTCTGTGACTTCCTTTTCATGGTATAGAGCATTGTAATTACACTGGAGAGACTGATATATCTCTGAGGGCAATTGAAAAAGACTGATCTGGGTCTTTCAAGCCAAACCAAATACAGAATTTGTAGAAATCTGAAATAGAAACAAAGTTACTTGACTAAAAAAAAAAATCTCCTATCAAAAAGTGGAAATAACCGGTGTCCATCAACAAATAAATGATTAAACAAAAGGTGCCATAAGCACGCAATGGAATATTATTTGACCTTAAGAAGGAATGAAATTCTGATAATGCTAAAACATGGAGAAATCTTGAAAACACCATACTAAATGAAAAAAGCCAGACACAAAAGGACAAATATTGTATGATTCCACTTAGATGAGGCATCTAACATAGGCAAATTCATAGATACAGAAAGTAGAATTTAACAAGAACTGAGGGGAGGGGAGAATGAGAAGGTATTGTTTAGGGGTACCTAATTTCTGTTTGGGGTGACATAAAAGTTCTGGAAATGGATAGTGATAATGACTGTACTTAATGAATGTTCTGAATGTCACCAGTTGTGCACTTAAAATGGTGAAGGATAATAAATTTTATGCATGTTTTATCACAATAAAGAAATGATAAAAATAAAACAACTGAGATTCCAGAGTAAATACACTCTGGTAGAGACTTAACCAGGGGGTTGGAGGAGGCTTATTTGGTTTTGCTAGATTGTAAACTGCTTGAGGACAGGAACTTGGCCATTGTAAATGCTTCACTACCTATAATAGTGTCTTGAACATGGTTAGACTCGATGATTCCTAGCTGAATAGAATTTGATGATGACCTGCAGAATTTTTCAATTTAATTTGTTCTTGGAGGAGAGAAAGAAGTGGATTTTCTGATCAAATTCAGGGGAATGCTTTTAAAGCCTTGTTTTTTTGGGAACAAATTTGTGTAAGCTTGCCAATGTTTGACTGCAGGCTGGCTCCTTGAAAAGCTTGGGCAAAATCCAGGCAAAGCAATAAGAGAGAACTGGAGGTTGAGGGGTGAGTGATCAGAATTCAATCTGATGTGCAGCTCTGGCAAAGGGATGCTCAAAGGTTAACAGCACAAAGCTATTGGCTTTGAAAAAGAACATTCTTTGAAAGAGTCCAAAAGGACACGGGAACAAACTTGATTGGAATTGATTGTACAGAGAATCTCTACTGTGTAAAAAGAGGAGACAAGTAGAAAGCACTTAAGAAGGATAATATTCCACTTTCGCTGCAGGAAAATACAAGTGACAAAACAACCA